>NW_026732796.1:0-263031 GCF_028476545.2 Physella acuta
CGTCAAGTCAACGTCTGCTGAAGTTTCAATAGCCCAGGGCGTGTAATGACAGGCTTAATACCAGAGATTGGTTATGTCCCTGCACATCACTTTTTGATCTATCACAACTGATGAACTTTATTCACCGTAATTATAGCCTACATAATTTATCTGGTATGCCGAAAAAAAAGACTAAAATTGAAAATTATACACCTTTATGTTATGTGACCTAATCAAACTTAAGAAATAATTTAAACAGTGAATGTACGTTTTTATTCTTCTTCTTCGTTCTTAATTCTAGTATGTGTTTAATTTTGGCTAGTATTCACGTCCCAACAACTTACTTCCTTGTGTGGTTGATGTGGTTATGACGGTGTGGTTATGACGGTGTGATTATGATGGTGTGGTAATGACAGTGTGATTATGATGGTGTGGTAATGACAGTGTGATTATGATGGTGTGGTAATGACAGTGTGATTATGATGGTGTGGTAATGACAGTGTGATTATGACGGTGTGGTTATGACGGTGTGGTTATGGCAGTGTGATTATGGGTGTGTCTAAACATTGACTAAATGTTAGTCAATGTTTCTAGATAGATGTCCTCAACAAAACGTTGACAACATCCTGAGTTTATGACAGAAAGGCCATGCGTTTAGTACGAAGACTAAGAAAAGTCTGGTTTAGAGACCTAAATTTATGCTGAGTTATGCGGAGTCACGAATTATGCTTATGTAACCACATTTTTTAGATTCAGCACGGATAAAGCACGCTTAGCGATCTGAAAATGGATCAAATTGTTAAGATTTAGCAGACAGAAAGCACTCGAAGCGATCTGAAAGTGATGTTATTGTTAAGATTTAGCAGACAAATAAAGCACGCTTAGCGATCTAAAATATTGTTGTAATTGTTAAGATATAGCGCAGATAAAGATGGATGTATTTGTTAGAAAAAGTTTGAACTACTTTAATCAACCACACCTGATCAAGAAATGTTATATGAGATTTTCTCCCCCACCCCCCCCCCCTCCCCCACCCCCCCACCCCACCTACTCTACAGTCGGGAAAGGAAAATTGAGTTTTGAGTGAAAGTATTGAAACCATGACGTCACTTTTTAAAATGGAAAACGAAAAAAAAAATTTACCGTCCTAGTTTTTAAGGGGGGAGGGGGGGTTGTCGTCTGGCCTTGACCTGCCAATTTTTCTAATGATTTAACAAACTAGACGCTCAAACATCATTGACCCACACAACCTGCTGACACACCCAACAGCTGGGTCCGACTTTGTTGAAGTGGATTGGTGAGAGATCCAGTTATAAGGCTCGGACATAAATGTCAAGCATCTAAATACTGGGAATGGCGGAGTGGGGGGGGGGGGGTCTAATAGACGAAGTGACGGTGAGCTAATAGGGGGGGGGGGGTATGATACAGCAGACATTTTAGTTTTAGGTTTATTAAAAATAAAAAAGTCTTTTTAAAAATACAAACATAGTTTTTTTTTTCTTTTTAACAATGCTATTGAATATAAATGAACCCTTGTGGGCATAGTGCTGACAACACAATCCCTTATGCCGAGGTCAATAAAACAGATCAATTATATTTAACATGCTTCATGGACCTACAGGTTAGAAAAGGTTCTTTACTTCTGTGTGTGGGAGGGGGGGGGGGGTCTGGCATTTGTTAGTTTTGTCACATATGCCCTGTTCGTGATGTATGAAACAATGCGCATGTTCACGAGCGTATTCCTGAGTCGGCATTTTCATTTTTCTTATTGTGGTTATTTTAAAAAATGTGCATCACCAGTTGTTTTTTATGCACACACACATAACTGTATCGTCGCCATGTTGTATTTCCTAAACACAAGGCGTATCGAATACGGTATCGATACCACAGCACACCCTGAACTTTCCGTACTCAACCTTAAGTCAGAACAGAACAACGATACAGGCAGAAACATAACCTTTGAACCCTGAAGAATATATTATTGTGGAAATGGTGGAAGCTTAAGCGAATGTTTGCAAACAGTAATGATACAAACAGGTAGTGTTAGTATCCTCGCATACTAAAGATAAGTAATGTACAGTTTCGTTTCGACCCAAGGTCTTCGTGAGCACACAACCCTCAAGCAGCCGATGTTTTAAATGAACAAGTATTTTTCATCTCACTCCCTAACACCACGACCCCCCCCCCCCCCAAAAAAAAAAAAAAAAAAAAAAACCAAATACGTTGTCCAAATGTCTTCTAACTACGTCTCTTCGCTTGGATATGGTGGCCTTTATTCAAGGCGTGTTTAAAGTGTCGAGCTAAGCCCAAAATTGTGTCACTGTTTGTCTCCCTTTAATTTAGTCTTTACCACACTGTTGTGTGCTGACGAAGAACTTTGCTCGGAAAGACCTCAGTACTTGAAATTATCCTTAATTTGTGAGGATACACCTTCTAATATTACATATTCGTAATATTACTAAAGAATATTTTGTGTCCGCTGAAGAGCACAATAAAAATTTAACTTTAAAAAAAAAAACATTTCGTTTAAATGGCAGTAAAACAAAATGATTGTAAAAATCGTATGATATCGTCATTTCTCCGCGAACACCAAATACTCTCGCAGCCTGTGCCTTCTTGTCCCCACACAATACGTGAAAATGAAAACTCAGCTTTAAATTGAACGTTTTGTTTTCGAGAGTACACGCTAACAGCTGTGTACGCCGTTCTATTTTTACAAAGTTATCACGCACTATAAACAAACCAGAATAAGCTAGTGCTAAATTGGGTCATGTCGGAGTCGTGTTTATTTCACTGAGATAATGACCTTTGCTTGTGTTATAAAGGTCAAACTTCCTGTGTAGAGCAGTGTGTTTCATTTTGCAAGCGGTGAGCAGGACTGTGAACATATTGATAAACACACCTGGAACATGAATTATATGATTGTATTGTTATGAGCACTTGATCGATTTTTTTTGCTCACAGCAGATGACAACAGATAAGATCGGAGTTTTTAGTTTCTCAGCCGTTTTTTTTTTTTAACTTCCTCACAATAGTTCAAGGCATATTTACCAATTTAGATTAGAGCTGAATTTTAAGACAAGGTTGCTTGTTACTGTTATCTATTCAAGTCACTGTGCGACACATATTTTCGTTAGAAAAACAAAGGTTAATCAATTAGTGATCACAAGTGACATACGTGATTGTTCAAATTTAAAAGGTGTAGTCACAGGTTACTTACGTTGCTAAACGTGGTCTCAGGTCACGTACGTGATCATTCAAACTTACAAAGTGTGATCACACGTCACGTAAGTTCAAGGTGTGATCTAAAGTCACGTACAAAATCATTTTAGTTCGCAATGTGTGATCTCAAGAAACATAGGTGAGCACAGGTCAGCGATCATAAGGCGGTTATTTTAATTTACAAGTTGTGATTACTAGTAGCATGCATCCGTGATCATTTACAAGGGCTTACAACTTGAATATATATTTGTTTTAAATATTGATTGAATGTATTTAAATTTCTGTCGTGCTTTTATCTAACGTATAGTATAGCCTATAGACCTGCTACTTCCAGTGAAGTGTTTCTTCCAGACTTTTTTTCTACGGGGGGGGGGGGGGGGGGGGGGGGGGGGCACTTGAAATTCTCGGGGAGGGGGGTGGCGGACACTGTTTAAAGTATATATTTTCTATGTAAATTCCATTTTGTTCTGGGGACGGTAGACTCTTCGAAGAGATGCCTGGAAGAAACACTGCTCCAGTGTTTGTATAGCCTATAGACCTGCTACCTCCAGTGTCCTATAGCCTATAGACCTGCTACCTCCAGTGTCATATAGCCTATAGACCTGCTACCCCCAGTGTCGTATAGCCTACAGACCTGCTACCTCTGCGGCGAAACCAGAAGACATCCACAACACTTTAGTGAGATGTAATTATACTTTATAAACATGTTGGAAATATGCGGGATGTGTATCGAGGTTAAGAATGTGAGGTGGGTGGGTGGGGGTGAAGAGTTGCTTGCCACTAGTATTAATTAGACTTCCGGTATATATTTTCCCAGTTCGCTAGGTCTGGTGTCGCTGGTGAGGTAACTGGACCCCACCTCCTATAATAACTTTGCATTTTCAGTTTGGTGTCACCCGTCTCCCCACTACTATAATATGTTTAACTGGATAAAACATTGCTTTACTGTAAATTTTACACATTTTTTTCTATTTGATGTCACCAGGTTTCGGAACTCCCCCGCCCCTACATAAAGACGCTATTGCATGCAGCTCCCCCCCCCCCCCCCCCCCCCACTTCATGTGTATCAATCAAACACATGCGATTCAAATGGACATTCTGTGATTTCATCGTTAATGCTAGAAAGAATATTGACTCCGTGTAAAGTAATACCAGACAAATCCTTCCGTACACCCAAGAAGCAATAACTGAGCAGACTGGATGTATGAAAACTTGGCCTTGTATGAATGAACTTCGGTGACATAAAGCCCCTGTCCCTGTCCTACTAGGCTGGCTGAAACGGTTTCAGTGAAACCGTCACGAGATCTGACTAATTTAGTAACGACAGTTTTTTTCCCCAGAACCGTTTCATCGAAATAGATTAGAATTGTAAGCATATAAGCATTTTAGTTGAAACCTATTGGAATTTGATGCTCTGGTTTTACGATAAAAAGAAAAAAAAATCTTGACCGAAGTACAGAAGCACTGAGTATATCGGTGTATAGCCGCTGGGAGAAGAGATAGCTAGGCAGAAGAAAGGTTTATTGGCCTACAAACTGTTGTCATATGAAGCTGTAGTTACCTACAAACTTACAGGCCCTAAAGAAGTTTAATCAGAGCCTTAAAAAGGTTCAAAGGTCATTTTCTACCTGCCAGTGCATATTGTCAACAACAATAGCAAACATCAGTCATGTTAACTATATTCTTATGCCCTTATTGTGAACATTAACAAACATAAGGCATGTTTTACTTGGCGGTTTTCCTATGCAATCCTTCCTATACATAACTTTCTTGTATAAACTAACATAATGCTATGATTGACCCAGAGGCGTAGCGACCCTTCCCGGGGACAAACTTTCGATTTGCACCCCCCCCCCCCCCTCGAACTTTTGGTTTGCCCCCCCCCCCCCATCAAACTTTCGATTTGGCGCCCCCCCCTAAGGTCGGCGCCCGGGGACATATGTCCCCCCCCCCGCGCCCCCTCGCTACGCCTCTGGATTGACCTACTATCCCAATGTGTAGCTAGTCAACAAAATATGATAACCGTCTAAGCATCAAGTTTTTTGCTACCAATGGCATCTACGGCGTATAGATTCTATCAAAGGACTGAGCCTGTAGTTAACTATTTGATAATCTCGACGCCCTGTGTAAGCCTGGGTTAATCTTGCAGTTATCAATCAATGGAAACGTAAGCTGTTGTATGTGATCAAATTTCCGAGTGTATACCAACTTATCAATCAAGAAAGTTATACATAATTGTAACAACTGTCTAGTATTAAGCTCAACGTATGTACTCACCATTGTGCTCACGATTTTACGGAATTAGACGTACGTGTGCAAGTATTTATCCGACTATGACACTCGACCAAAATCTTTATCCCACTGTGACACACGACCAAAATCTATTTTACATACCACCACGCGCCACTGAACAGTCAGCTTGGGGGGAAATTTCTCGCACGCGCAGGCAACACGTGGTTTATGTCGGCTGAAAGATGATTATTGGATGCTGGGTGAGCTTCAGTCCAGCTGGTGGATGGGGAGCTAAAACTGTCGATGTAAGGGTGACACCTTCAGCTGTATGTAATACATTCTATCTGACACCTTCAGTTGTATGTAATACATTATGACAGCTATGCTGTATGGCCGGGATGTTTTAATAAGTCCCGTTTAAGAGTATTTAAAAGCTGCTGGATTCTTTAATTACTTTAACTGAAACACCAATCGTACATTTCGTTATTTTGTTTGTGAAATAATAACTTTGAGAAATATCGCAGACAAAATTTCTGATAAACTATTGATTTGGTGCAAAAAAAATCTTGACAAGAAGAGTTAAACTCCCTGAATTTGGCACGTAATGAAAATAGCCAAGATAGATTTATTGACAGAAGGTAAATGATGTAAGGTTTCATTGGAGTTGCGTGGAAATTTGTTCACCACAATCAGAGCACTCTTTGTTTTCTAGTGAGGCCTAATATAGAATCTATATAATGTAAACAAAATTAAACATGACAGTTTAAAATGATAAATAATTAAATGTGCCATTTTTAAAGTAACATTAATTTAAACGTAATTATTTTTTACTAATGAATAGATTGTGGTGCTGAATATAATCTGGGAGATAAGATAAAGTTAAAAATTAAACAAACACACACACAAATGGGACGCCTTAGTTGAGTTGGACTTGACGAGCACATGATGCTATTTGGAAAGTCTGGCGTTCGGATCCCGGGCTGATGGACGTCCCTGAGTCCATCCCGCTCTGATGGGTATCTGACTTATGTTAGGGAAAATACATGTTGCTGTGCATAGTGCTGATCACACTATCCCTTCAAATGCCGAGGGTATCGAAAGACGTGAACTCTACTTGCCCGGTGGACCGCTGGGTTAGAAAGGTTAACTTTTACCCGAAAAAATCTAATCTACGTCAAAATTTGGAACACAATTTGTTCAAACATCATTATCAGAAGTTGTAGTTGGATGCAGTAGTTTGATTGTAGTTTTGTCATAATAATTGGACGATAACAATAACATGGAATCAAGGATGGATCAATGTTTGTATACTGGGTGTATAAGTAACTAGAAACTATAAGACATGTTGCCATGCACTATAAAGAGATCTAAATGTACACATCACGAATTCCCGATTTTTGCGCGGCGCACCATAGTTGCTTGCTAGTAGAGAGACGTCACATTTCAAGTTTCCCCGCGAACTTGTATCACACGCACTTCCATGGCTTGCTCAGGTTGTGACGTCATCTGCATAGGCAGTGCTCTCCATGGGTGATGCCGCAGCATTGTGAAGCCAATCCCTCACGATGCCGAAATCTTTTATTTACTCTGTGCGGAATTATGGATCAAGAAAGCAATTAGATGATGACAATCAAGATAAGTGTAAGTGACATTAATGACCATATCTGTATTTTAATTAGTTGATACTATTAACTCCATATTTTTGTACCTTATTTCATCCCCGCTGTTTGTACACACTTTGCGCACCATTCTTCACGAACACAAATAAAATGCTTTTTTGTTTTGTTAAGACTTATTGGAGGGTTATTATTCTGTAGATTATATTAATTATACAAATGTGTAAGCTAATATGGTTCAAATCTACATGATGCGACCAAGACATGTTTACACACACTGAGTGTGACGCAGTCATGTCGCACATCACACTTATGTGTGGACTTGCCTTCACTGAAGCAATATTTTGCCTAGATCTAGATAGTAATAACAACAATAAATGTAATGTTTACATTTTAGAAATCTGACATTTCCTTTGTTTTTACTTGAAATGCAAATTACATTAATTCTAATTTTTTGTTACTTTTAAAATCAAAATAAAAGTAGGCCTATTATTAGTATTAGTTATTTTTTTTTTTTAATTTGTCTAAATACTATATAGTTAAAAAGTGTTATAAAATTATTGAAGAATAGTTCAAGACAGTGTTTCTTCTAGACTTTTTTCTCTTGGGGGAGTATTATATTTTCTATGTAAATTCCATTTCGTTCGTTCGGGGGGGGGGGGGGGGGGGGGCATCCACCTCTCAACCCCCCCATTCCCCGAAGAGATGCCTAGAAGAAAATCTGGTTCAAGGCAAAAAACTCACGCTTATGATAAAATTGAACTATTTACTTAATTAAATTCTCTAGATGTTACATACAAAGTCTTAAGATAACTAATGAAGCAGTCACACCAGTGATGATTGACGATTTTAACTAACAATGTAGGATGTCAACCCTGATGTCCCTTTATACGCTTGAATTTCTTCGTTTTTTTAATGGTTATAGGCGTATGCACGTTATTCAACTCTTTCACTTGTATTTATTTTGTTTTGAGAAAACCACGTCTCTAAATATTACTTTTAGAATCAAACAGGACCGATAACTCAATCCATGGTTTTACAAGGTAGTTGCCCTTAGTGCAAGATCGTTCATTTTTTAGCTTTGGAGTTCTTCTATAAAATGACTTCACAAAGACTATCCACTAAACCTACTCCTAAAATTACAACACAGAGTATGCTCTAATCGAAACAGTTTAAAATAAATTACAATTACAAAGAAAATGGATGTTTTTGTCATTTTTATGATGTAGTGTTACACACAAGTGTAGCTAGAATACATTTTCCACTTGACATCCACCACTCAAACTGGTAAGTGGTCATGTATGAATAACCCAACTGTGTATAGCCCTACAGGTAAAATGTTATTTGTGGGATGGTGATTCTATGCTGGATATTCCAATCTAATATTGTAGCGTCTTGACAAAGTTTGGTGGGATTTTTGCCTGCCTTTGCTCTATTTTCAAATACAAGTGGGTGGAGTAAGGTGGGGGCTTTTCTTCTCCGTTGGGCCAGTTTATTTGAATGTCATTTAATCCCCACCACTGCCTTACCTGTGATTAATTAAAAACAAAGCTTTATGAAAACTTCTGAGATAATCACCTCCACACAAAAAGTTTTAATGGTAATGTTTGAATTGTATTTCAGCCAATGATCTAGAAGACATGATGGGACCCACTAAAATGGTGATGTTTGTATTTCAGCCAATGATCTAGAAGACATGATGGGACCCACTAAAATGGTGATGTTTGTATTTCAGCCAATGATCTAGAAGACATAATGGGACCCACTTAAATGGTGATGTTTGTATTTCAGCCAATGATCTAGAAGACATGATGGGACCCACTAAAATGGTGATGTTTGTATTTCAGCCAATGATCTAGAAGACATGATGGGACCCACTAAAATGGTGATGTTTGTATTTCAGCCAATGATCTAGAAAACATGATGGGACCCACTAAAATGGTGATGTTTGTATTTCAGCCAATGATCTAGAAGACATGATGGGACCCACTAAAATGGTGATGTTTGTATTTCAGCCAATGATCTAGAAGACATGATGGGACCCACTAAAATGGTGATGTTTGTATTTCAGCCAATGATCTAGAAGACATGATGGGACCCACTAAAATGGTGATGTTTGTATTTCAGCCAATGATCTAGAAGACATGATGGGACCCACTAAAATTGTGATGTTTGTATTTCAGCCAATGATCTAGAAGACATGATGGGACCCACTAAAATGGTGATGTTTGTATTTCAGCCAATGATCTAGAAGACATGATGGGACCCACTAAAATGGTGATGTTTGTATTTCAGCCAATGATCTAGAAGACATGATGGGACCCACTAAAATGGTGATGTTTGTATTTCAGCCAATGATCTAGAAGACATGATGGGACCCACTAAAATGGTGATGTTTGTATTTCAGCCAATGATCTAGAAGACATGATGGGACCCACTAAAATGGTGATGTTTGTATTTCAGCCAATGATCTAGAAGACATGATGGGACCCACTAAAATGGCAACTCGCTCAAAGACAAAGCCAGGTGGGAAATCCTTACATGACTACCTGTTACCATGGCAACTGCCTTTGAAAATCCCTGGTTCTACAAGAAACAATGTGGTTGTCAAGCGTAGAGAAACCAAGTCCCGGTCATATCATCACCTCAGTCTAGTCACTCGTTTCTACTTAGGCATGAGAGTAAGAACTTATTGATGCTCATTGGTAGTTTAATGTGGCTCATCTCATATGTCAATGTACTGGATTAAAGTAGTTTAGTAGAGTTCATCTGATGCATTGAAATCCATAAGTATAGTAATTTAATAGGGTTAACCTGATATGTTCATTTTAAGAAGTAAGGTAGTTTATAAAAAAAAAATATCAGCATAAAATTTTTAACCTGGTATGTTGATATTTATGAATGTAGTAGTTTAACATGATTAAGATTGTATGTATGTATGTATGACTATATTTATTAATAGTGTAATATAGTTAACCTGGTATGTTTATATTCATGAGTGTAGAATATATTTGTAATTTAATATGGTTAATTGAATATTTTGGTAATGCTAAACTTTCTCACTAATAGTAATAGGCCACTGGCTGAATAAATACAACTGTAGCAATTCTGTGCATATTTAAGATAAATATACTATGTAATTAATATTGTTCAAACTGACATCTTGAGTTAAAGAGTGCAGTTGGTCATAAAGTTTGATAAAGCTAACAGTTTTGATTCAACTTAACCATCTTTCAGATGTCAAGAATTCGCTCAACAAAGCACGGGCCAAGAACAATCCCAGTCAACCACAATCACGACTGTTCACATAGATCCCACCACCTGCCTAGGAATCTGCACCACAGACATGATAAACAAAGCCACTGCCCAGTGGATGGACTGAGGCTCAACTCAAACACAAGTGACACTGTTGTGACAAGAAGTCAGTCTGAGTTATCTGCCCTAGGTGAGCTCTCTTGTGCCAAGTCATGTTTCTAATTCTTACTTCAATCTCACTCTCTTAAATGCAACATATATACACTACATTTGCAACAAATTGAAGACATTTTTTAAATAATTAGAGAAATGTATTAGGAATATCTAACTAAAATGAATTTTTAAAATGAAAACACACCTACACAGGTTTAAGACAGCACACATTGACATGTCTAACACATATACACTGCTCAACAGTATCAGCCAATACTTCAAGTTCCCTTACAAATCTTATTTTATTCATTTGTACATAATTATTACAAACACACATATACTTACAAAACAGGAAAAAATAGCCTCAACTGTTATTATGATAATCTTTCTTCAACTGTTAGACAATACCTCATTGTTTAGTGTTTTAATTTATTTCATATTTTTATTCTAGCAAACTCTAAAGAAAATACCAGAAAGCAAGTTGGCACAAAGCAAAATATTTCACCAAGTACTAAAAAAAGTCTTACAAAAGAAATGGAAAATGAGGAATCAAAAAACCAAAAGCTAAGACAGATTCACAAGAAAGAACCAATTCAGTCACATACTAGTCAACCACAGCACTGTGTAGTAAATCAATCAAACACAAAGAAAGAGAGAAAAATTATTATAAGGAGAACAAACTCTGATTTTAGCATTCACACGGATTCAATCATCAAGTGCAGAAATTTGCAATCAGAAATTTCTAGAATTCAGAATTTAAACTCAAAAGAAAACAGCAATGATACAACAATTGGGAACACAACCTGTAAGGCTAGTGTGAATCAGTGTGATACAGACCAAAGAACTGGCTCTAATCCTACAGAACAGGCTCATTGTGATGCTTCCCCAGGTAGGACAAAAGTAGGAAATGATGTGGTCCCTAAACTATCATCTGATGTTCAACAAAGTCCAAATACAGATGTTCAAACCATCTCAAGCATCTCAGCCACCACACAGCATCCAAACTCTACCCCAGCCTCAAACCAACAAGAGCTTTACAAATGTGCCTCAAACCAACAAGAGCTTTACAAATTTGCCTCAAACCAACAAGAGCTTCACAAATTGTCTACAAGAAAACAAGGGACTGAAACTGATCAGAATAATCTTGGTCAACTACACACTGCAGGACAGGTGTACAAGGACATGGCTCAAGGGTTTGGTGTATCAAATAATTTGAACGTTGTCTTAAAGCAAAGTCTGGATACTAATAAAGAAAATATGGAGACAGGTACTCCAAATGATGAAACCCTGGGGAAAAATAATAACTTCATCAGCCAACATCAGTTACAACATTTTTTATCCCACACAGAAGACTCATTAAAACTGACAAATCAGTTTTCTAAAAAGTTAAAGATTAACTTACACAATAAAAAGATGGTTTTGACTCAGGGAGATTTAATGAATGCTGCTGATTGTCTGAACTCCACAAAAGATGAAAGTTCTACTTATTCCAAACAGATGATTGAAAACCTTGAATTTTTGCAACAAAACAAAGAAAATATTGATACAACTAGCAAGGTGAAGGCTGGTCAACATCTGGTGACTAGTGTCATCAAAGAAGTGAAGTCTAGGCTGCCAAAGCTGAAACCAACCACTCCTGGCATCTTGCCATTTAATGCGGCATTTGGACAGTTGCGGGTGGCAACTTTTGGCACCAACACGCCTGTGTTTGTAACCACTGGACCATTGCAGTCCATGGGTGAAGAGAAGAAAAACATCTTGTTTATTGATAGTAATCCTGCTTTATCTGTGGGGAATGAGATGAATGATACCTCAGGTCAGCTTTCACACCAAACTAGCTCCTTTATAATAAACAGCTACAAAGGTCAAACTACGTTCACTAAAACATCAAATGTTAGCACCACACCCGGGACAGCTAAATGCCTTTATGTGGCACAACATGGCCACCAGTTTAATACTGAACCCAGTCCTTCAGCATCAAAAGCAGGTGACCTCACAGACCCAAGCAAACATTTATACACAGCCATGCCTGCATATGATGAGCTAAAGCTTGCCCCCAGCAGCTGTGGTACATCTACACAAGAATCTTTACCACAGTTCAAACAAAGGCTTGTCAGTCAAATGGCAGAGAGCAGTTCCAGACCAAACAGTATAGCTCAGCTCTTCAAGATGTGTCACAGTGCTCCTCCAGCATTCATGCAAGCTCAGGCACCCAATAAATTTCCAATCTTCAGAAAAAATCTGGCCACTTCAGCCATGTCTCAAATCAACTTTAACCAAACAAGTGAGAACAGGAAAGGGACGAAGCAAACAACAGCAACCCCACTACCAACAGCCAACGAGAGAAGTCAAACGACCCAGGGTAGCTGTCCCCAGGCAAAAAATGTCTTTCTCTCTCCTCCTGGGTTTATGGACTATACACACCTAAAGGCTCCAGTTCCAGATTTCCAGAATGGTGTTCAGATGGTTTCAAATGATCTAAGATGCACTCTTAATTTACAAATAGCTTTCCTCAGTCGCCCTCTCATCAAGACTTCAGACAATTCAACTGCTGCATTGTTACAGTTAGAGAATGTTGACAGTGGGGTGAATATTTTTAAACCTAGCAGCTTGCAAATCCCAGGATTTGGTCCCATAGAGTCCCACAACCTCCACAACAAAGGTCTCATTTTCCCCACACCAGCGGCTGATTTACTCAGCAATGTGGCCCATTCTCCCCCACTCTTCCTGCAGGGCATGGAGAAAGGAAAAACTTTACCTCATTTATCCAGTCCGAAAGAATCCTTCAATTCAAGACTAGATTTGCAAGGTATGTTAATGAATGCACCAGCACAGGAGTTGGTACCAGCTGAGGGTAAGGTGAACATGTTTAGTAAGGACCACAGGTATGACAAACCAAAGTCAAAGGTCATGAAAAGTCCCAGAAACATTTTCTCCAAAACCACAGAAGCAGAGGGTAGCGATGCTACTCTGATGGCAACAGACGAAGGTGCCGTAAATTCTGCCATCGTGCCGAAGAGAAGGGGAAGGAAGAGGAAATGGCCGAGCCCTACGTCAGGCAGTGAAGACACTGCTCAAAGTTCGAGTGGGTCAAATACAGTGTCGTCAGGTTCTAAAAGCAGCCGCTGTGATAATATGTGTCCACTGTGTTGTCGTATGTTTACACGCTCCTGGCTACTGAAGGGTCACATGCGTACTCACACAGGGGAAAGGCCTTACCTCTGCTCCCACCCATCCTGTGGCAAGGCATTTGCTGACAGATCTAACCTACGCTCTCACATGCTGATACACTCTGTGGCCACACGCAGCTACCCCTGCCCCAAGTGTGGGAGAACGTTTTCTCAGAAACGATACCTCCACAAACACAGCATTGAAGTCTGCAGAATAACTTCTGAGAAACAGTAGCTTGAATATGGGAACAAACAATTTTCATATTGTATTAACTTTATTTTTAATTTATTACAAAATAATTAAGAAATGTGATATATAATTATATTTTAAAATTGTGTACTTGTTTTTACTAGTGCTAATACAAAAATTCATAAATCATTTTCATATTCATTATACATGTCAATATACTGTACACATCTTTATGGCTTCTGACTATTCTTCACATGTGTATATCTTTTCATAACTGCATCACACATCACTGCATGTACTTATTTCATTCAATCACTCAAACACTTCAGGAACTATAGGATACATTTCACCTGTGATTACAGCTGTAATCAAATTAGTGCAATCAAACAAAATGTTACACATTTATTTGAATGAGAAGATCCTACAACTATTAAAATTATATATTTTCAAACTCTGTACTACACACCATAAAGAAAAATGATAAATTAGATTGTTCTAATGATAAATTAAGTTGTTCTGTATGGCTTCAAGTATTAATATATTTTATAAAGATTTAAACAATGTATTAGAATTAAATGTTTGATATACAACCAAATGAATAGTTTGGACGGATTATGAAGTTGTTTTGACAATAAATGATTTGAAACAAAAATGGAGATGTTTCAGGAATGTACATAAAATTAAAAATTTCTATAAAAATATTCCATGTTATTTTGTAACTGTACATATTACTATTAACAAGCTGGTAATGGTAAGACACATTAATATCAATGAATTCTTCCCATAAAACATTGCAATGCTACAAAATATAAAAAGTATTTGAACAATCAAATAGTCATGGTAGACTTAATAAATCAAAGACTCTGTTACATTAGAATCCACTATAACTAGCGACTGTATATCTAAGTTTGAAAGATAGAAATTACAAAGTACATTTTACATTTATGCACAAGTCTAGAAATTAATTATCAAGCCTAATTATTATTATAAATGTCATTCTATGTCAGCCTAACTATAGTATGTGTTCCTAGGCTCAATAATAAACTCTCATCAAAAGGTGTTGACAAAGAGTGAAGGCCACTGTGGTTTTTAAAAACTACTTTGAGGAATAATTTCTGTCTTTCCCAACTGGGATGTATTTGTAAAATTATTTTAGACATCTTTGACATAAACTACACAAAAGATTGGTACTTAACTTTGCATAAAAATGACAGATAACCTGAGATTCTTAAATATTCAAACTTAAGAAAATTTGTCCTTGATCCCATTGTGCATCAAGCCTGGGCTTTCAACAACAGTGGGCACCAGCTGATGCTGGAATACAAAGATCTTCACCTTGTTGAAGATGTAGAGGAAGATGAGCAGCACAGAGACATACTGTACCCAACCCCACTTGATCAGGTTCCAGAAGCCAGGAGTATAGCTGAGAGAGGGGTTAAGAAATTTTAAACAAATAAATCAAACGATTTATAAGATTTGTATTTAGTTTTAAAAAGCATAGTATTGTTACTACTTCGAGATTAAAAAATAAAATTAAAACAAAACTAATATAAGAAAGTGTAGGTTAAAAAAAACTGATAAAAGAAAAAAAAATTAACAAAAACAATTAGCTTAAAAATGCGCTATGTTTAGACTTGTAAGGAGGGTAAGTAGCCATCACAATCTCCAGCTTCTCTTTATTAAACTGAAGAGCTAACTAGACCAATCCTTGCCCTTCATTTATTTATTTTGACAAAAATAAAATTACAATATTTTTACAATTTTCTTTTGCAAAAGGATACGAAATTGATTCCTCTGGGTAATTAATAACAGCAGAGATTTTAAATGGAGTGTCTGCTGCACGTCCTGATGCCCATATTTTGTTGGCGTCTTGCAAAACGGTTGTAACTGTAGAGCAGATATTAATTGAAACATATAATGTTAGAAATATATTTATCTATTACTAACAATATACTCTATTCCATTGTAACTAGATATAAATAATACACAAGACAAAAGAAAATAATTATTAAAACAGTGTTGAATAACTCAATTTATTACCATTTCTGTCAGTGTAGTTTCTAAAAATTGTGGCTAAGGAATATGTATCAGCATATGGACTCAGAGGGTTTACTAAAGTATCCTGAAATGCATTTTTGATTTTTAAATTGATAAGAATTATACAGAATTTTAAAATACATTAGATTTAGAGTAGTTTTATGACATGAAAGTGATCACAAGCTACTGTTATATTGTGGAACATTATTTATACAATACAACTTTTTTTAAATTATAATTATTTCAATTAACAATAATTAATGCAAACTTTTAAAATGAGGGCCAATCCTCCAGAGAGTGGTAAATATTTTTTTTGCAACCAAAATGCAACATAAGGATGCATCCCTACTTACAAAGAATATAATTTAAAAACTATATTTAATCTAAATAGTAAACCTCTTTGAACTTACATTAAATCTAACATCTGTTCCCCTATGTCCCAGCAGCTGCTTTTGTCTCATTCTTAGATCCCCAAACACATGGAGACTAGCACCAGGAATACAAGAAGTGTATTCAATATAGCCTAGTGACTCCATGTGAAATTGAGAAAACTTCTGTTCAGTTTGAGAAAAAATATGATCATTGAATAATAATAAATTAACTAGTATAAAATAGAGCTATAAAACTACAAACATAAGATTAAAACATGAAATGCGGTCTGCTTTTTTTAAAATAACAAATGCTAAAGAATAAAAGTTGTAAACTAGAAGATAACCACTTCCAGAAATGTTAGCTGTATTATTTACACTTGAATAAACTCTATATCAAATTTTAAGAAGTATTTTTAATGTTAAAAGATTCATTTTGAAAGGTAACTTTTTTTACCCTTAATCTGTAATAAAAAAATAATAGAAGTTTTGTTCCAACAACTTGATCCTCTCCAGCCATTGGTATCTCAAGGTCCAGGTTCAAACGGTCATACTTTCCATCACCATTAAGATCATCTTCTCTTGCCTGTTGATTTATTCAATAAATATTGGTAAAAGTAAATCATTATTTTAACTAATCTGAATTTTTTTAAAAACTAAAAAAAGATGTGGCATGGCAAATACCTTTACTATTGGAATTCTTAGCTGTGATTGCAGAAGCTGGTTGTACTGTTGAAAGGTACTATAAACAATCGTCTTAGGTCCATTCTGAAGATCCAAAAGCAAAATAAGTTCTTTCTTAAAAGCAATATTAGGTTGTTCCCTATATGTTGCTTCTCGTAACCAAAATCCTGTGAAAGATAAAAATGATATCTTTATATCAAAATGTATAGGCCTATTTGAAGTATTGTGTGCTCCACATAATCAGATATGGCAGGAAACAGATTGGTACCGCAAAATGCATATTCGGTCTTCGCCGTTCATAAACTTTCTAACCAGACATCGTTCGGGGATTTTGTTTATACTGATATATAGAGCAAGGTTTTTACAAGCTTCGTTAGCAACATTTTTGTGGAATTCGTTTTTTATGACATTTTGTGCCGCGGCGAAGGATGCGAAGTATGCAAATCTAGACGGAATGGATCTACTTGGAAAGTACGTGTACTGCACTAATGAGGTAAGAAATAATATTTTGCAAAAATAACTATTATTTTTTTATGGATTTTTCATTAGAAATGATTGCTGTAAATTATGAAAGTAAAAAAAAGTATATTTGAATGCGTTTTTTACTTTAATTTGAACAAAATGACTGCCAAAAATTACGACACATCGGCGTCGCTGAAAGCGGGAATTTCAGTTAATTTTTTACGGATATAAAATTGTATTTTTTTACTCCGAAGCATGTATTTAAATAACAGTTAAGTTAAATCTATTTAATTCTGTAAAATATAATTATTATTTTGCCGTAGATACTTTTTTTTATATTTTTAATGATTTTCTGTCGCGGAAAATCGGTATTCGCACCATGCACGCACACGTAGTAAAACTAGACTTATCTTTAAAACACGAGAATCTTGAGCACACTGCGAATAACAAAGTTTTTAAATTTTAGTTTACTTTTGACTTTAAGCCATTTGTTTTAAATCGAAATTAATTGATAATGTAATTATTTCAAAGTAAAAATTTTCCGTCGCAAATTGGGTTCTAACCTTCGCCACTGAACCAGCCTACGCACGACATTCGCGCGAGTCTGTTTCTTCGCAATAGTCTGTATAGTGTCGAGGGCTAATTCTAAAAAGAATCGAGTCCTTACTAATCTAATGTTTATTAAAATTAGGTACAATTGTTGGAACGCATGAGAAATAACAAATTAATATTTCTTTAAATCTATAGCCAAAAGAAAGTAGAACTTTATAACTCTGTAAATTATGAATCGAGTGACGGCTGTCGTGAAAACGGGAGCCATTTTACTCTTTTTTTTAGGGTGACCTACTTTTATTATATAATTTTAAAATTCATCGATTTGATAAGCAGCTGAGTAGATGACTACGCATGCGATATGGCTGGCACGTTTTGGGATAGGGATCGAGTACACCATAGAATTTTTTTTCTTAGAACTAAGCGTATTTTTTTTTTAAATCAAAAGATACTTACATATCAGTTGTTGATTTCAATTTCATTATAGATCTAATCACTAACTTCAGTTTTTAAAAGTGATTTTGCTTCTAGAACTAGCGTATTTTCAAAATTACGTAGATTCTAAATCTAGATCTATTCACTTACTATTTGACAACCGTGTCAGTAAAATGAGGTCACCGCTTCCAGATTCTTAGGTTTTAATTATGTTTGTCATTTTGATCTATTATAAGTAGCATTAAAACAACTGCATCTATTATCAACATTGTTTTTATATGCCAGTTCTAATTATACATTCTGTTCATTACCAATTCTAATGAAATCGTATCAGGCCCTAACACCCTGTTCACCTACACTGACACTACACTTGAATGACGCCACAGACAGTCGTAACTTTAAATTAATGTTCAAAGTACTAAACAATTATAATTAGCCATGTAAATGCTGCAACTATATTAAAAATTGGCATATAGACATATTTTATTAATTATGTTTTTTATATAGACCTTCTATATTTAACTCTATTTTTTTCTTCCCCAGAGTGTTTCTAAAAGCCAGAATTTTAAAGGGGAGGGCGGTCGTTTTTTTTCTCAAGAATAATTATAGAAATAAGCTATAAACTGGTATATTTTGTAAAGTTTGACATAATTACAAATAAATGTATGCCTAAGTGACATTTCTGTGTAATTATATCGTTAATTTTGTGAATTTCGTGGATTTTTGGACCTCACTACATTTAGATGTAAAAAAAAATCTCAGTTGAGTGAGTGTGGTTAATCTACATTTTGAACGTGATGTAAATGTCTAGTGCTATTAATTTTTATATTTTTGAATTCCTCGATTGTTAAGCAACAAAATTGATATATAATATGTCAATATTTGTTACTTTGAAAATTGGCGAAAATCGACCCTAAAAGTAGATGCTTGAGGGTTGAATCTGTTTCCTGCCATATAAGAAATATTATAAATAGGCTAATTGTTGATGCTTCCTAAATATAAAATGCTCATTTTGCAATGGCAATGCCTGAAACAGAGAAGTATCAGTCAATAAAAATTTCTTATAGGCCCAAACAATAACTTGTACAGTGTACAGTCTCACAGAAGTATTTGTATCAATTAAAAAGATAGCCTATATGTTTGATATGTTTTAGGAAAATTGGGTCTAAGAATTTTGAGCACTTGGATTGATACAAAACTTTTATTTAATGGACAAAAACGGAAATTTTCTCATAAGCACTTGCTCAGTGCTCACAATTAATTATTAAATTCATGATTAAACTTGCTTATTATTGGAATTTCCTCATGACACATTTAAAATGCTTTTTAAATTAAAGAAAACCCGTAATAACTAACCATAGCTTCTATAGACAATGATTAACGGTGGAATGAATGTGATAATCAGTATCAGAAACATAAAAAGCGACGCTTTAGATACAATAGACGTTTTGTATCGCCGTAACTCAGGATGAGAAAATATCTCGTATATCGCCATTTTTAAACAAAACAGTTTCGCAGCAAAGTTTTAAAGAAACCGCAGTCATGCAAAATACACCGACATATTTTTTAAATCTAGAAAACTACATTTTGTTAGCCTATTTGTCCAATTATATTACCATATTTTCAGTTATGTTTGTTACGTGTGGTTCTAATAATTATATATATAGGCCTAAAGCCTATGCCATATATATATATATATATATATATATATATATATATATATATATATATATATATATATATATATATATATATATGTGTGTGTGTGTGTGGAGTTTTAAATATACGCATTATTTTCTTTAATAAGAGTTAAGGAAAACGTAGTCCTATCACTAGGCCTATTAGACTTTTTAGTAGATTTTTTACACTATAAAGAATGGTCTTTGTGGTGTCATTTTAGGACAGACCTAAAGTTGTGTCTAAGCATACTTTAACATAGATTTCTCTAGATCTAGTTCAAACTTACTTAATTGGACAGCCACACGACTAAGTAAGACAAATATAATAGATATTTTAAGCTTACATAATAAAATAGTAAAAATAGAAATAGGCCAAAATAATATTATAATACTACTAATTACTATAGTATAGGCCTAAATCACTTCATCAGTAAGTTAAAATACTGTTTAATAATGGTAATGATAAACATAAAAAATCATTAAGCTGTACATTTATGTCTTAAAACTTAAAAAGCTTTATTTTGATAATAAGTTTAGACAATAAGTTTTGGCAATATGTACTCTGCTGACTTCAGGCATGTTTTGGCAATTAGATCTAGAATCTAGATTCTATACAATTTAAAATGGCCTCTAGTTGTCGGATGATAAACCGCAGATTAGCCAAGTTTTTTTCGACTAAGTACTTGACTTCGTCTTGCGGTTAGTTAATTATTTGATTTTAGTTTGGTGTAGCCGTTTTCATTTTCGGAGATGTACATTTAGCCTTGCACTATGTGCTCTACATTAAAAATTGAACATTTTTAATTTACTTTAAAAATTTTTTAGTCTTAGATTTTATTTTTACGAAGTGACTACGCGGATCGTCGATCGTTCAGAGTATTATTTGAATTCCGTAGGACGCATTCTAAAATTTTGGGATTTGCCATCTTCTGATTAAAAAAGCTTAATATTTCGTTTGCAAGCACATCTGGTGTGGTAGAGTCAACAGTGGACCTCCAAGTTCGAACAGGAGAGAAGATTTAACAGAAAGCAGAGCGATCCGCACAAATGCAGCCTTATTTTAATATTTTTAGTAGGCACACGAGGCCTAATTTTATTCACTGCTTCATGTTAACATGATCTATTATAAACACATTCGATAGGGCCTACATGCAAAAACAATGGATAATCTAGATCTAGAGTGAAGTTCCACAGCCGATCACACATATCGGAAAATTACGAACTCTTAACTTTCATCGGGCTCTATTTTGTAACCGTTTCACACAGAAACAAACCCAAAGTACTATGTTACTCCGCTGCCATTCTGCTCTAATATGTATGGTCATTTTGTTTTCCTATGTAGGCCTATAGATTGAGATATTCATGTTTTAGTGGCATCACTACTTGCGATCTTTTTTTTCCTGCAGCCGCCTGCACCGGCTATAGTAATGATCATATTTTATACGCTTAATACAATTTTAATAACTAAAATAAATATTTTACACTTTTAATCGTGTTATTAATTCTATTATTAATTAATAGATCGCAAAACCAAATAAAAAACATGTTAATTAAATTTAGTAATGACACATTAAAGGTATGACTCAAGGGACGCAACTATAATAATCATAACACAAGGGACGTAACAATCAATAACAAGACATAACATAACATTTGTGTAGACATTCTTGTATGTAGGGACACAAACTAGAGAAGTAAATGATCAAAATAATTTAAAACAACAGAAAAAATATATAGATTCAATTACCAATAGAACTTTTAAAATATCAACGTAGTTGGTACAAAAGTAAGTGAAAGCATTATTAGGTGAAGCATTATTAGGTTTATCAGTCTATGAAAAAAGAAATCAAATATTGTGAGCTGTTTTTTTATAAGACCGGCGCTCTTATCACAACCTATTTTATTTTTTAAAAACCATCCGACCCCTATTTGGTTGATCACTAGAGGAACTCTGGTGCATTAATTTATTATGACACTTAACTTTAAATTATTGAAGTTGTATATAACCTACTTAGAAGTGTTACTATTTTTATGTATTTAAATATTATTGTTACTTAGAACAAGATTTATCAGGACAGTAACTTGGTCTATAATCTAATAGATTGCACTATAAAATTGTTGATTTGTAGGCCTTTACTAATACGTTATTAATTTATTTGCAAAGAATTCCTACTGACCTCATTATTTTTAAAGAAGAAAGAAATGAAAAGGGGATCTCTATTTATGATTGCTTATTACATAATTCACACACATTGACTACTTTTTAAATATGTGTATTATTTACATAATTTCCCTGTTTGGTTTATTTAAAACTGAGTAGTATTTTAAATTGCTGTATATCACAAATAAAACTTGTGGAAATCTGAAACTTGCAAAAAAAAAATTACATTTTGAAGCAATCATAAATTTAATCTTCCTTTACTTTCTCTTTCTATTTGCCAGAATAAACCTGTCAAGATTGAATTAGTTGAAATATAGTTCAAAGTTTTAAAATGTGGGCACCAGAGAGCACTGAGCTACAGCCACCAGTTATTGAAAAGATTGGCGATCCAGATAAACTCCTTGCTAGAATTATAGAATGCATCGAGGAAAAAGATTCCCTGTCACTAAAGACTTACATACTAGAGCACAAACTGAAAGAGGAGAGTATTTTCTGGGATCTGATCCTGAAAATTGGAGCATGTGTAACCTCTGAGAACAATGAGAGCAATCAAGGCTTTTTTGACATTTGCAATAGATGTCTGCTTTACTTGGTCAAAGTTGGCAACCCTAAAGAAATACTGCTGGCACTACTGGAACAAGTGGACAACTTCATAGATGATGTCAAGTTTAGATGTTTTCTTCCTCTCATTCAGACAACGCTTCTAAGAATTCCAACAAAGCTGTTTCATTCTTTAGACATCGCCTTGGAAACTGTGTCAGCTCACCTGAGGTCATTACCTGTGCCTGAAAATGTACAGTTGGAGGGGGAAGAGATTAAATTATTCCACGCCGATAAAACTGTAGTTCGTCTGTCTACAATATTAGAATCATTCCTGGAATTTCTTGAGCCTTTTATTAACAGGGTTGATATTCTATCTGAAAACTTTACAAAAACGTCCAGACAGGAAAGCTTAGTTTTGAAGAAACACTTGATTCGTGTGTTTGATCATCCCCTGTGCTACCTTGTTCTGACATACAACACAGAACATGACAAGGCCCAGTCAGATAGTCGACAGTGTGCAGAGCTGGCAGTGAAGCTGCTCTGTAGGCTAGAAACAGATTTCCACAGGTTTATTAGGAATGCAAAGCTTCAGGCAAAACAGGCTAATAGCCATGTAAAGAATAAATTGCTGGATGTTGAAGAGTTAGACAATTTAGAAAATGAGAGCCTAGCTGCAACGAATACCACCGAAGAAGACATTGCAGATATTGTAGAGACTTGGGATTTTAAAATGGATATCACACCTTTAGCTTATGGGTGTTTAAGTTACCTTATACATGCTGAAAACTTGGGGGTAGATAAGTTTCCTTTTATCTACAGACACCAGTATATGCTGGAATTTCACCTGGATACCATGTCTGTGCTACTGAAGAACACTAACTATCCCATTAACTACAAGGGACTTGTTCTCTGTCAGAAGATGGTTGGGTTAGTGCAGAATGGTGCAATGTCTTCAGAAAGTCTGGACAATCCAGGGTTTATGCTTGTTATCAATGATTTAATTGACATCATGATCAAATGTCCTGTAAGAGATCACAGGACTTTGGCCACCCACAACTTTCCCATGTTGATCAAGAAGTTTGACTGTGGTGGGCGCTACCAAATCTACCTTAATATTCTGTCTTCTTGTTCACATTCCGGTCTGAAAGGGTATCTCATTACCTTTATAAAAAATGACATCAGTGAAACTATTAAAGAGTTGAAGCAGATGTCACAGGACCTTAAATCGTCTTCACTACCTGAGAAGGAATCATTCTTTGTTGGCAAAAGGCTGCATAGAATTTTGAAACTGGCACTAGCTTTACCAGAGAAAGAAACCACTGATATGCTTGAAAACTCCGACCAGATCATATCTTGTCTGAACATGCTTCGATTTATCATCCTGGCAGATCCAAAAGCTCTGAATAGCACTGGGTTTTGGGACTTTTTGCCTCAGATAGAAAAAGATTTCCTTGCTCCACTTAGATTAGGCTTAGATCTAAGCAAAGCTCATTACAAGCTTGAACAAGAAAACCTCCAGCAAGGGAAGGACTCTGATGTTTTTGGTCATAAGGGCACAGAGTTGTCTTTGTCTGTCAGTGGAATGAATTTGCCAGAAATGAACAAGAAAGAAAAGCTAGAGCTCATTGGGAAAGCTCTGAATACACATTATGTAATGCATAGTCTTGTGTGTCGTGTCTCAGAGCTTGTGGATTTACACAAATAAAAACACTTTACTGTTGTTTTGTCATTTTGCATTTATTTGAAGGGGTTTCGCTACAAATGTTTCTGTTTTGCTTGTGATTCATTATCCTGTTTTGAAATAACTTTCTTAAGCTAGTATCCATTATAATATTACAACCTATTACTTACATAAGTATGATCATTTTTAATATAAAGAAGGATGATAATAATTTGTAACTTAATAAAGAAGTGAAAATGTAATATTGGTACTAGGTTTTATAAGTTTACATTGTACAAGTTACTCAATTTAAGTTGTTAAAAAGTATTAAACTTCTTTCCTTTGGTCAATAGGTTTTGTTTTTATTTCCCATATTTTGTATTGCTGTTGATTGATAGATGTGGTTGTTATATCTATCTGTGTTAGCTATTAGTAAGAATAATTCTGCTGATGGATTAGAAATTAATATTTCTAAAACTAGCTTTAAAAATATCTATTTTAAAATGTAACCCAATAACTAATAACAAATGTGCATAAGTCTTTATTCACCTCAATAATACAAAAATCTTCACATGTTCTGCAGCAATGCAAAAAGTTAAGATTTTTATTAGAGAAGCTGGGGAATCATGAAAACACCAGATGGAATTATTCTAACACACCCAAAAACAGTCTTTTTCACTCTGGAAAAAATACTAACTTCCAAATACTTTAGAATAACAATAAAGAGAACTAAAAAATGAAATCAAATGAATGTAACATCAATGGACAAAAGGACTAAGGTTTGAAATTACTTCTAGAAGAACTTAAAATAAATCAAACATTTGAACAAGTGATTCATGGGGGAGAATAGTTTTCTTACCCATATGAATCTCAGGGAAAAGCAATGCACCATTGCATAGTGAATACTAAATGAGATACCTTTGAATTTGACAGCTGTACATGTGAAAATGTGTTTTCATCTCTTAAAAGCCTAAGCATGTATTGAAATACAATACTAGCTTCAGTTGATGATCATGGCATGATTTGCAATTAATTTTATCGTAATCTCAGGCTTTTTTACTGCAAGGGTGCAGATCTTCACCAGCATTTGAACTTTTTTAGACCTTTGATCTTAATTCATCAAATTTACTTCCTTGTGACTTTTTTTTATTACTATCAAACGTGAAGTTTTATTTTTAAAAATTCTCAAACAAGAAACAAATGATGTTCCAGCCTGGGATATTTATTGAAATAAATAACTACTGATTTTCCTTTCTTAAATGCAGAGTCAACCTTACTTTCCCCTAATCTTTTTCCTCGCTAGGCTCACCCTGCATACTCAACTGGAACTTTAATACAATTGTGATTCATAGTGAACTTATTTTTTTACAGGAGCTTCATGGAGCACTCAAACTTTCTTCAGACGCACTTTTGTTGTCTCAGCTTACAGGAGATCAAACGATGAAGGAAAGTCAGATGCTGAATCATCACAAAGGTAGTTGCCAAATCTTCAATTTTTTGTTTTTTACAAGGCCCATCTAAACTTTCAAGCAATCTAACCTTTTGGTATAACTATTATTCCTGTAGTGAAAGCTCCGACCAGTCATCCAATGAAGCAGAATATGAACATT
Organism: Physella acuta; assembly: GCF_028476545.2. Classification (NCBI taxonomy): domain Eukaryota; kingdom Metazoa; phylum Mollusca; class Gastropoda; family Physidae; genus Physella; species Physella acuta. Next base: position 26,009 of record NW_026732796.1, read on the forward strand.
CGATAAGGCAGAGAATCCTGAGTGCCTCTTTACACCATGTTCATGAGTTTGGCTGGACAAAGAAAGCTTTGGAAGCAGGTACTGTCGAAAAGTTTCTTAGTGGGATCATTTCACATGCTTATTTATTCTTTCTTAGTAGGACAGTTAGTTAAAGTTAATGGAAGCTTTGACTTTTCTTATCTTACCCACAGACTTTTAAGCAAAATTCTTAAGGGAATTAATTTTGGTTGCAAGTTTGATGAGAATTAAAATAATGTGTTTATTGAAACTTATTTTTCTAACAAAAAAGTAAAAATAAATAACATTTTTACAGATTGTAGAACTACTGCACTACTTAGCATTTTAGTTGTTTGATCAATTTTTTTAAAAATTCACTTTCGTGTCTTGAATGGAAATGTATCATTGCATTTAATAAACAGTTGCATTTTTTCCATTGCTTCAACTATACTTTTGCAATGTTGGTCACTTACATGTCTCATTTGTATTTCTTCTTCATTTTCTTTACTGCTGTCTTTTTAATTACATCGTCTTCTTACTGTTTGGGTGGTAATGAGCTACAGAGTTAATAGATCATTATGGAAGATCACGCTATAAAACAGATACATGGGAATGTTTGGGTCAGACTGGGAAAGATGGAAAAGTTAATTAGCCGAAGTATGATTGCTATGCTTTTAAGATGTACAGAACATGTTTATGAAAACATCCTAATATTGTACAAAAATATTTATATTTCACAAGCGAATTCAATGATGCACTTAAAATATAGCTTATTGAATACATAATATTGAATACAAAGTTAATCATAGGCCCCATGTCTAATTAGTTCTACTTTATCATACTAACATAAAATGCAACCCTCATTTAAATAGAAGTAAAGAGGTAAAGGCAAAACAGAAATTACATTAGTTTAACTATCATTTTTTTGGGCATTGATTTCTAACTTGCATTCTTCTCCTCACACTCATGTCATGGAGTCCTTAATAGTACACATTGAAGTTAACCATTTGTCAGACAAATAGCAGCATATTTTAATGATTTAATTTTTACTTCATTCCTTCAATTTTTAGGTGCTCGAGATGAAGGGTTGCCTTCAGTCGCTCATGGAATGTTTCCAAAAGGGGGTGTTGAACTGATTAACTATTTCTATGTAACAAATAACACAAAGCTAGGGGAGTTTCTTAAAAAGGAGGTTGAGAATGCTAAAGCTGAGGGTCTAGAGTAAGTATTAGTTTTATTTGTTACTTTTGATAGTGGCATAAAAAAGTGTTTATTTTTCTAAAGAAAAAACTAAAATCAACCATTTTATGTGTACTCATAATCAGAATATACAAAATTGTTTTAACATAAGTAATAATTTATTTACATAATATAGAGTAGCAACTTATCCTTAAATACATTTCCTGTTTATTTAAAACTTGTAGTTTTAAGTTTTTTTATTTTGTTTGCAGAAAGCCAAAAACAAAACCATTGATTAGGGATGGCATTGAGTTCAGGTTAAGGTTGATTGTTCCATATCTGGATCATTGGCCTCAGGTAAATTTGACTTTATGCTGTGTTTTGTGCTTTAATTTTAGCATGACTCATGAGTTGATTGTGATTCTATACACTCTTCTGTGTGAGGTGAATCAGTTAACATTATTTATTTAGTATATTTACTTTTTAGGCAATGGCAATTCAAGCTTTACCTCAAAATGCTGTTGAATCTTGGAAAAATCTTTTGAATCTATCTGATGAGATCTGGTATTATGCTGGAGACCGCTCTGTTGATGTATGTTGCTTTTAATGATGTGATATTAATGTCAATTAATATAGCAAAACACAAATTTTAAGTTATTTTCAGTTTTTTCTAAATGAAGAAAGCCTATTATGAATTTTATATTTTATTTCAGTATAACTGGTATACTAAGCGTTTGGCATTAGCTGGGGTCTATAAAACGTCAGAAATTTACATGCTTCAAGACAAATCAGAAGATCTGAAAGAAACATGGTCGTTCCTGGATCGAAGACTCAGTGAATTACAGAAGTTTGGTGCTGCCAAGAAACAGGTATAGATTTTTTCCTAACAATTTATGCAATTGTGTGGCAAATTATTGATTAATTTTTTTTAATATTCATAGAATCATATAAAATCTTTTCATTTTGAATTAATATGAAAGCACATAGATCTGGTTTTTTAAAAATATATATTGAAGTAACATTGGAGACAGATTTTTAAAAATTTTAAATTAATGTTAGGCATTCTATTAGATTTATTTAATTTTGAATGGAATCTTTATTTAACATCCTCATGAAATTCTGGGGTTGGTTTTCATATATTTCTCTAATATTGTTTGCATACCTGACTTGAGTTAGCCATGATGTTCATTATCATTGTGTTACATGGCTAAATGTCCTCTCTCCTTCATCTAATTTATAAAAAATGTAAATTGTAGATGCTTCAATCCATGTCAATAACCTGGTATTAGTTCTCTGTATTACATAAGTAACCCGATGTTCATATTCTTTGGATACAGGAACAAATGTATAGTGCGTACATATTATATATTTTTCTTAAGCCAAATTAAATTGTCCAGGAACTATAGGCCTATAAAAAATGCTGAAAATGGTTGTATTAAAAATTCAACATTGAGATTTTTAACAAATAAATTACATCTGTGATTTTTAATTATTTATTTTCTTTGTTAATAATTGTATCCTTGATTTTAAAGCAATAATTTTTTTTACACATTTTTTAATCTCAAAACTTACTTATTGTTATTTGGTTTTGCTCTGTGACAGTAATTAATACAAATGTAACATACATTCTAACAGTTTTCTTCTTTTTAATATCTGTGTTACAAAAGAGCATCATAATTGGAATACCAATTTTTTCCCTTTTTCAGTGTGAACAAAGCTCAGATATTCTTAAAGAAGCTTTGACTGGGATGTACATTACAGTAAGTTATTTTACTTTAGTTCTTATAGGTTAAAGCAGCTTTATGCTTTTTAAATGTGCTCTGCATGTCACATTACTAATTTTTTTTCAGAATTAAAAAAAAAATTAGTCATTGAGATTTTGTCTAGTATATAAATATTTTGCATTATCCACCATTTTAACAGTTTTTTCTTTTTAAAAATATTTTGAAGGAAACATATTTTTGTAATAAACTGCTGCAAATTTATTTTTGTGTATTTTATTTAAAATACATTTAAGATCCTTCTTTTATTATTTCAATAACATTAACTTTTTTCTTTTTTTAGGGACGCAATATTTTAGGAATGAATTCAAGAAACAGATGAAATGTATTGCATTTTGATAACTGTATGGAAGTAACAGTTATGTACACAGCAATATTGTCAAACATTACTGTGATCTTTAATTTGCTCACATAGCCCCTAAATTGATAAAATTAAATGTAGGTTTAACAAAAAATAGTTTCGAATAGTATTTTTTGTTGCAAAGATTATAAAAAAGGATTCATGGATATTTTTTTAAGTTACTTGGTAAAAATCTTTTAGTTGAACCCAAGACTTGTCTCAGGAAAATTGTATAATCAGATCTAAATGTAGTCTGGTAAAGTCAGTATAAAATACCACTTTAGCTTTAGTTTAAATAATCATTTTAATAACTGCATTGTTTTTTTCTCTAAGTAAGCAGTTTAATATATTTTATTTTATTTGTGTGAACTTACAACTAAAATAAAAGATTGTTTTTGCAAAGAAATGTTTCTTCTTATAATTTATATTTATTACACCGCAATATGTATACTGTATAGGTCTAGAAAAAAAAACTTTGCCATAGGTTAATTTTATCAGAACCTTATGGGGGGGAGGGGGGTGAGCTACCCACTTACTGCATATTTTTATTTCTAGACGTGTATAGTATACAAGTGTAAATGCGGTTTTAGATTGAATTTTTTGCTCTGAACAGTGAAAAATTAACTTATAGGCTTTGAAGTTTTTATCTCAATCTGTATACTGTATCACAAAGCCCATCTTAATATTCAAAAGTATTTTATTGTAATAATCTAAAATCTTTGTGTACTTTAACAGTTATAAATATGGGCACTATTTGTTGTACAAAATGATCACAGGCCAAAAGGAAAACTGTCCATTTTTACTAAAGTAGCATTTGTGCTTCATAAATTAAGGCTTTGTACTGGTACATTTTCAAGCATTTTTAAGAGCAATGGTGAGTTTTGAGTCCTCTCACTATAGTTACAAAAAAGTATTTGTGTAGTTCACCATTACTCTTTTAAAACCTTGTCTGTTAAATATTGCATGCTATCTCAGCCTATGTCAAGCTGCATAAATACTTAATTACAAGTTGCTATGGTTTACACAAGTGTTTCTTTTTTAACATGTTAACTTTGCAGTATGTTATTGGTATCCCGTGGTCGAGTCAGTAAAGCTCATGGTTGCTAAACCGAAAAGTCTCGAGTTCGAACCCTCAGACAGATGAGGCTCGTTAGCTGGGGACAGCCACTCTTCTAGGAGAGACAACTCCAAAAATTAAACAACTGCTGCCTTGTAGTTTGTTCTTGGTTGGACAAAGGCTATGGAAGCAAATCCAAAAAGAAAAGCAGGCTGAAATCGGAGTCAATGGCCTCAATGGCGCTTAACCAGTGGACACGTAATGCTTAATTGTGTTGAAGGCGTGGTCGAGTCCGCAAAAAGCTCATGGTTGATAAATTCGAACAAAGTCTCGAGTTCAAACTCACTGGCAGATAAATCTCGATCCCCTTCAACACTAATAATTAAGAACGAAGAAAAAGAAGATTGGTATCCCTAACCAAATACAGTCCTCTTGCCAGAACCTGTTCCAGTTTGTGTCAAAGTCTTAGTTTAAAATTAAGACTATCAAAGTGTTAAGTGGCTTTATACTTGTTTCCGCATCAACCTTACATAACAGGAGTTTAAAGGAATAATACAAAACACTAATAAAAAAATTGTGTAGCAATCAATATTGTACCATTTTATTTTTTATCATGTCATGTAACATGTCAAGTGTCCATAAGTATCAGAAGCTCTCATTCAATGTAAGAAATTATTTTGTCCAAACATGTTCCATTGTCTTAACCATGAGTAAAATTGTTACCTCTTTATGATAATTAGTGTAGAAAATCTGATGTTTCCAAACTCTTAATACCAAAAAATTGGTTTTAAAAATCTAAACCACGTGTCTACAACATTGTGAAAAAAGAAACAGGACAAATAGCATAATTAATGAAACAATAGAGAAGCAGAAGACACGGTGAAGGCTAAACACTGTGAACATTGATGACAGACATTTAAACAACTTGATGCAACAACAGAGAGGGCTGTTTTTTTTTTAAATATCACTTTTCAGGCACTAACATCACCTTTAAAAAAAAAACAAATTCCAAATTTAAAGATATTGCTTAATATTTGAACGGTTATGCAATTATTAAGAAAGCTCACAAATTAGATTTTTTAAATCTCTATAATGTTTGAAAAAAGTGATTCTCAAGTTTAACTCGAAATATTTTTTATTAAATATGTACATAAAACTACTTAACGGCTAAAATGTAGCTAATAGTAATACAACAGTCACAAACAAAAGTTGCTTATTTTAGTAGACACTGGTCTCTAAGGGAACCATAGATGTATAAGTTGCTTGTAAACTTTTTAAGTTAAGAAATAAAACTTTTTTCCATTAAGCAAAAAAGAATTCTTAAAATAATTTTAAATATGTACTTTAAAATAATCCTCAACAAGATGTATTTTATTCTAATTTACGTAGGTAAAAAAAAAATTTAACTAGATATCTATATTCTAAATGGTTTTGTTATTATTTAGTGCCAATTTTAACTTTCAATAGTAATTAAAATACCTTTTGAGAAATTCAAATGGATTTCAATTTAATACCTGTGTAACTTATGGATAGAATATAGATTACGACTACAATCAAAATGTCTATTATAAGTTGTTTTTATAAAAGATTGGGCCTTTTGTAAAAACTAGAAATACCAATAATCAAGTTTTTTTGTAAAATTAAATACGTAACTTGAACTTATCGCTATGACAAAAAATAGAAAGGTTGAAAATTAAAATATGCAGAATATTTTGCACCAATATTGTGAAACATTTTAAATTTTACATTATTAAAATAACTATCACATCACTTTTGGTTAAGCAATAAGAAAAAAGGACATTTTCACATCAAAGGAGGTAACAATTACAAAATATGCCATACACAAAATTTTAGTTTACATTTTCATTGCAGGTTAATATATAATTATATTCTAAAATATAAATCACTTATTTTCACTCAGTAAAAAATAAAATGTAAAAACAAGCATTACTTTCTCAACAATATTCTAAGACACTGAAAATTGCAAACATGATTGTATTTTATGGAGGGAAGAAGAAAGTTGAATAAAGTAAGTTCAACGAGATGAGTACCCTATGTGAGCTTCCAATATTTACACATTTCTAAAATATTACCAAAACAACTAAAACATGCATGTAAATCAGTTATACAACCGGGACCAATTACTCTTATTTAGTTGCGCTTTATCAAATATGCTAAAAATTTAGAAATTTAAAAAGATAAAGAATTTCAACAAAAATAAAGGCAATGAGTTACTTTTTAAAATGCTCTATATCTTACAAAAGAACCGGTTGATTTCATAACAAGACATAAGGGCTGAAAAAAAAAAAAGATTTTGAGTATGTTATTCTTTCATTATCAACTGATTTTTGAAAGGCAAATGACAAATATCCTAATGAAATTAATTGCCTGACAACACCCATTCATATCTTGCTGCCAAGTTAAAATGCAATATACCTAAAATAAATACATTTCAGTTTTGTAAACAATAACATTTATAGTGTAGTCACTTTAGACTAAACTTTTTTTTTATATGCCTACATTGCTTGATATGAAAATTCAGGTTTGACATACAGAAGAAACACAAGGTCTAAAGTGAAGCCATTTAAATTTTAATTATGCACATCTATATTATTTGGTTTTGTTACTCTGACCTATAATTATGCTTGTATACTTGTTTCTAGCACAAAATGAACTTTCAAGTTTTTTCAAAATTAGCTTTTCACAAAAATACATGCGATTTTTTAATGCTTAATGATTAATATGCTGTCTGAAAAAAATGCAACTTGCGGTATAATTAAAAAACATAATATATTTTAGTAATGTCAAGCATAATGTTACTGTGTAAAGTTTCTGATAAATGACTTTGTAAAAAGGCTACAAAACAATTAAGGCAGCTTTCACAAAAAGCAATGTCATGTGAAATTTTTTTTGTTCTTTATTTTAAGGAGGGATGTTTTATTAGAATGCAAATTTGGTAGGGCATGAATAAAGCATTATCTATTGGTAACTTTAAACTCATAATTGAAAGTAAAAGCCAATCATAGCTCCAGAAGTGTTATGCTTAATAATAACTAGAAACGCTAAAGAAAGATGTCTGAGGAAAACAGTGGTCACTATAGGTAATGATACAAACATTCAACCCAACATAAAATAATACAGCATAGCACCAGATCTCACTTAAAGGGCTCACATATCTGTTAGAGGTATAAATTTTGTCAGTAATTACAAAGATTGAAGTGTGCAACCAAGGTTTCATAGTTCAAGCATAAGTTACTATTCAGTAACTCGAAGTGAAAAAATGTATCAAAACTTTTTTTTTTGCAAATGGAGATCACCAGAGAGATATAATAAAACAATGTAATAAACAACATTAGAAATAACTAAATTATTGACTTGGATGAGTGAAAAAAGGTATGAAGGCAGGATTGTTAGGATGAAAAGTAGTGGGAAATGCACTAAGTTTATGTACAAATACAAGGCTGCACATGACTGTATTTTATGTTCAAAATCAATAAATTAAATTTATGGAAATACAAATGTATAAATTATTCACAACATAATAAATACAAGTGTGAAAAAAAAAACATCCACAGTAACTGATAAAATTTAAAATTTGCTAAATATAGTGTGTTCAAACAGCAATAATAATTCAAACTAAATTTTTTTTTTCAAGAGGAAAATTGTGATTAAAATTTGCTGTTAGATTTTAGAAATTTTTAGAATTATTTCAATTTCATTCTAAATTTTAATAAGAAATTAAAATTAAAATTTTTGTTAAATTATGTTTTTAAGCATTGAATATACAGGTACATATTAAAGCATAGTCTTAATTTCTGTTTGCTGCTTAGAAATCACACTATTGAGGGAAATAAATTATGCATACAAATCATTTTGAAGAATATCAACAGTAAATTAAAGTTGCAATCAACTTTAAAAACAGATAAACCATGAAACGTAAACAGAGTCTAAATAATTATAATCATTTTTATCACTGAGCAAACAAAATCATACTCTCTTTAAGTAGGCACATTCATTACAAACGATTTTAACTGTATTATGTTTATTATTTTTACATATTATTTTATCTTTTTTAAATCTCAACATTTTAACTGGGCAGGATAATTTTATAAATTTTCATAAACCAACAACATATAAATCTAAACCATTCTTTTTTGTCAATCTATTAACTCTTTATTTGCAGGAGTTTTTAGAATTGGTATAAAATATGTTAGTATCCTTTCTTTTTTCTTGAATGCTGTTTTTTTTTCTTATATTTTTAGGAGCATACTGTAGATCAAATTTCATAATGTAATGTTAAACCCTTCAACCCTTAGTTTCTTCTACTTTATCTCTTAAAATGGGGGCACTGTTTATTGTCTTAATAATGTTAACATTGTAAATTCTCTGATCAGCCTTTAATCACAAAAAAAAATACAATTGCAATTTGAAAACAGTCAGTATTGTTAAAATTGAAGAGATAGTTTTTCTACAACTACATTATAAAATTTAATTTTTGGGGACTTCAAAAATTTTTAAAACATGATTTAAGGACTTTTATTTTTGGCAAATGAAAAAAGGTATTAAATGCTAAAGAGAAAATAGAGAAAAAATGTTTTAGTGCTTGAGACTTTCTAGGAAGTAGTAGAAGTGGTTTTGGAGTTAAGTATATGTTGCTACTGACATAACCATTTGCAGTAAGTCATTCTATTTTTTTTTGGGTATTGGCAATGATTCTGGGCATGTGACTGAAAGGGTTAAAATTACATTACATATCACTATGAACACTACTACTAGCTTAGTTTACTAGTTTACTGACTAGATTTATTTAAGGTAATCATTTAACATAATCAAAATTTTCCTATTTACGTTTAGCGAATATTGCAAATTTCTAAGCAAAAAAAAAAAAAAAAACCTTGCAGAAAATTCTTGTGTAGTCTGTAACTAAACTATTCAATATCTTCTCATTGAATTGTTATACAATTAGTGTTTACTAAAATATTGCTTAAATCCCTACTAGATTAGCATATTTAAAATAGACTAGACAATTTACAACATTTGTATTAATTGTAGAAATACAAATCGGTTTATATTTAAAGAAAAATAAGTAGGCATTTTTATAATACTTTTACCAAAAAGTCAAAAGCCATTTTTAAAATTGTTGGTTGCATTTTGACAAGTACTATAGTAGACATTGAAAAAATTTATCAGCCTCTCATTTATCATTGCTGTTTCAAATCAATGTTTTCTTTAATTTTCTAAAATTTTGTACTAGAATAATATTCCTGTATTATCAATTAAAGTGGGTATTTACACAAAATGAAACAATGTATAAGAAAAACATATACATATCAACTAAATGTAAGTCAAGCAAGAGCAAAACAGTAACAATTAAGAGGTATAAAAAAGATCACATTTTGGATGTTTTGTTATTAAAAAAATAATTAGTCTAGAAAGTATAATGACAATGCTTTCTATTATGACTCTCTCAAATCTAATTTTGGTACTAATTGGGTGAAGATATAAGTAAGAAAATACTATCTTAAACATTTAATCAAAATATGAAACTACTGTTAGTATTTTTGCAATACAAGTAAACAAATATTCCACAAATTTAACTGTTTAAAAATCTTGCTAGTTTTCCACTAAACATTTTCTAAACTATAAACAAAAACTTGTTCATACAGTAAATTCAAGCTCTTACCATACAGCGTTGTTTAACAAATATAATTCAATAAAAGACAGCACGTAAAAAAATATGCAGAAATCTTATTTCTTAAAAGTGTGCACCTTTTTAATCCCTGACTTAAACAAAAGATGTATTGCATACATGTATTTTGAGGCAAGAAAGAAAAAACAGTAGTTGAACAATACATATTTACCACTGAAATAATACAATATGAGCTATCACACTTTATTACCTAAAGTATCCTTTAAAAGTATGACGTAACACAGGGTCATTTTTCTTCTACAAAAATATCAAGCATAAGAACAGTAGTTAAGGCAGCAAATAAATCACACATCAAATTTTAAAAATTAAACTGCAAAATGTTAACAACATGAAAACTGATCTAAAAGTAGAAAAGGTGGGCAGATGAAGATTTTGATGAAATGAACACAATCTCTTTTACACATTGAACATAAAAAAAAAATTAAAGATCTTCAGTATTGATTTTCTTCAATCCAACCTTTGAGAGTAGTTGGCAACGGCAACTGTTGAATATGATCATATCTTGTATATTGCCGAATGACAAAACGACATAAATATTGTAATGATCGCACCTGTGTAAATCTTGAGACAGGTTTTGTCAGACGTACTGGATACTGCGGAGCACCGGGTGAACGGGATCTAGAGTAGTAGAATATCCCAGTTTGTGAGTCATTCATCGAATGTTCAATCAAGTCTACAATGGAGGGATACCCCTCTGTGTCTGGCTGTGCATAGAAACTAAACATTCCATTGCAATGTTCAATACGAGTATGCAAAGTGCGGCCATAGGAACGAAATGAGAGACTTAAGAGATAGCGTTCGTCTGAGCTGTCACGAACTAGAAACGCACCATCTGGCTGGTTTGTTAATTTATCTTCTGCTTCATTGCGAGTTATGGGACCCCAATACCAACCAAACTTTGATAACCTAAACAATTCTTGAGTCAAACTCCATACTTTTGGACTCCATATTTTAGTTTGTTCTTTTATAGGATCATACTCAACACAATCTGCCAATTCATAGACAGGTTCAGAATTTGAATTATTATCTTCTTCACTATTTTTGTTGTAACTATCCATAACATCAGAAATTGTATCATCCTGTGTATACTCATCACATTGTGATGATGCAGCAGGATTAAATCTAGAAATATCTTTTGATATGCAACCTGGTTTATCTTTAGGTACTTCCAAATCAAAATGGTCTGTGTTGGAATGCCATTCATTAAATTTTGCTGGGGACATGTATATTTTTAATGGAGAGTTCAAATTATCACAACTTTGAGAGACAGAGCTAGAACGAGATTCACAATCACGAGGCTGCAGATTTCTCTCTTTTAACCTTGAACTATTCATATTAGCTGTAATATTTTGGAACTGGATATCCCCTATGTGCCCATTGCACTCTGCCCCTTCTGATTTTCTAATTGAAAACGATGAAAATTTCCTTCTAAGGTTTCGAAAAAGACCCATTCTTTCCCTTTTCCTATGATTGGATTCTTCAGATATTAGTGTGGCTGAGCCTGGAGAGCTGTGACAGTGCTGATCATGCCTAAGACGAACGGTTGCATGATTTTGTTCAGCAGAGTTCTGCAAACTCTCTAAGCTGCCTGGATAATTTACTTGTGGTGAAATATTCGAGTTGTTGATAAAAGAATAATGACGATTTGTTATTGTAGTGGTCGTTGTCGAAATAGAAGTTCTCTCTGCCTCGGTCTCTCCTTGAGCTGCACTATCTAAATGTCGACTAAGTGTTGCGACTTTATTAGTCTTGGTGTTTGATTTTTTCATCGTCATATCAAACACCGTATAACTTCGAAAATCATCGCAAACCTGCTTTTCACTGACATTTGAGTGATTTGTTGTGGTTCACAATAGTATTTTCAACAAAAGTGGTTCTACGTTAATGATTACTGCGCATGCGCCAATCTATCTTCCGCATTAGTCACGAGCAGACGACAAGACAGAAAATACCCAGGCCTAGGCCATTTTAATCAGATATAAATATAAGCTTTAATTGTATATCCAAATTACTGAACAAAATCATTTTTTTTACAAGTTAATGCAAATAAGTACATGCCATAAAAACTATAGAATAATATAAATCTAGAATCTAAATAGGGGTTAGTAAATTTAAATTTGATAGATCTAGGTGTTTAAAATCAAAAAGCTAATTATTAGGCCCCTATTTCTTTTTTTGTTGTTTTGTTTTGTTTAATGTTTCGTTCAGTGTTTCTTCCAGACTTTTTTCTCCGGGGGTGCACTTGGAATTTTCGGGGGGGGGGGGGGCGGACACTGTCAAAAGTATATATTTTCTATATTTCTTCTACCCCCCCCCCCCCCCCCCACACACACACACACCAACAAAGAAGAAATATAGTAACCTATTAAAAGCGGCCTGTCCACCCTACGCCATGCATTCCGCCCCTGCAACACATGACGTCTACAGTGTTTCTTCCAGACTTTTTTCTCCGGGGGGGGCACTTGAAATCTTCGGGGGGGCGGTAAACTTTCTTCGGGGGGGCGGACACTGTTAAAAGTATATATTTTCTATATAAATTATATAAATTTCATTTCGTTCGGGGGGGCGGTAAAATTTTTTCGGGGGGGCTAAGCCCCCCCGAAGAGATGCCTGGAAGAAACTCTGGACGTCTATGAATGTGACCCCGCTTTAAAACAATAGAAAGCTAAATCAGTTCTCTACTCATTAAGGAACTCATAGCCCCAAATTCAATTGAAAACAAAAACTAGATCTATATATTTTGTACGAGCCAGCAAAAAATCAAGTTAAGAAAATGTTTAACAATTTTACAAGCGCAAAATCAGGGGATAACCTATGTTAATTGTCGTATCAGATGGGCTCAAGGTCCACATAAATATGAAATATTGGCATATTTCACCTTAGGCTACTCAGCTATGTTTCCACTATAGATTAGAATACAAAATAGCTTCTCTTTGGCCCCAAGGTTATATTGCTTTATACAATTCTTTTTTCAACTAAGCATTTCTATGGGCCTTCTGTCAGAAAATAATTGCAACACGTTACTACCTCAGTGAGGGTATTATGTAATATCACCCACTGAGGTGTAGTGTGTTTACGAGCTGACCCTGAGAGTTGTGAGAGACAACAAAAAACAACGACGCCTGCTGGTTGTTTCTGGATCAGCCTATTTATTGCATGCAGCGAATTGCAATTTCCAGTACAATATCAAGCAGAGGCGTAGCGAGGGGGGGGGGGGCGGGGGGGGGGGCGGACCGCACCGGGTGACACCATTTACAGGGGGGTGACATCAAGGCAAAAAATAGCAAAATATATAGAGAAAAATTTGAGAGGGGGGGGGTGCAAATCGAAAGTTTGAGGAGGGGGGGTGCAGATTTAAAAAATTGAAAGTTTGTCCCCGGGAAGGGTCTCTACGCCTCAGGGGGGTGACACCATTAAGTGCCGCACCGGGAGACACCCGACCTCGCTACGCCACTGATATCAAGTACATAGATATATCTAATCTATAGCCCTTCAATTGGTCTATCTATATACTACTCGTTATTCAATGCCCATGTCATGCAGTTACTGTCCTGGTCACCCGCAGCCTGGAGTGCCATTTGACACAGTCGCAACTACCCAGAGGTCACATGACATTGGGAAATACGGGGAAACATTCCTCACTCGGGCAGATGAGGCTCGTTAGCTGGGGACAGCCACTCTTCTAGGAGAGACAACTCCAAAATCAAACAACTGCTGCCATGTAGTTTGTTCTTGGTTGGACAAAGGATATGGAAGCAAATCCAAAAAGAAAAGCAGGCTGAAATCGGAGTCAATGGCCTCAATGGCGCATAGCCAGTTGACACGTATCCTTAATTATGTTGGAAGGGGATCCCTTCTAACACTAAAATTAAGAAGGATGAAGAAGATTCCTCACAGAAGAACATTAAAGTAAAAATAACGTTGCTGTCCCAAAGGGGCCGCAACCCAAAAAGGTGTAAATTATCTCCCATGACTGGTAAAACAAAATCTACGAGTGAAAAAAATAAATAAAACGCTGATGAATCTGATTTTCGTGTTTATGATTGTTTTTTTTTTTAAATCTTTCTATATGTGTCCAATCCCTTGTCTTTAGGTTGTCCAAAGTAGTATTACTCTATATAAAGTAGAAATTATTGTACAGAGTAACAGTTGCATCCCTTGCCGCATTATCGCAAAATGTCACAAAACAAATGTCATTTGTCACCCCTGTTTCATTTGAGTGTTATAATTTCCTTGGCTAATTAGTTACTAATCTAATCATATTTCAAAGCAATTGGAATTTATTTTTAAAAATTGTTGCTGTGTTCCATTTAAAATTTTTAAAAAATGAAATATTTCATAATTGGTTGTGACGGTGTGAGATTGTTGTGCTTTAATTACTTTTTTTTTGTAATTCATGCCTTGGAATTTTGACTGCTGATTTATCAGAAGTTTATTAGTATTATTAGGATATTAGATAGGCGGGTCATGCTGAGAAATAAATAAACGTAGTTTATTTTTTTCCTGCACGCACTTATGATCATATCATAAAACACAAAGATGTGTCGTGTCATACCACATCCAAATATAACAAAAAATAAAACGTTTGCATTGATCAACCCCATAGTCACCCCCACCCGCACAGTTAAACTATGCGTGTGTTTTTTTAAGTGCGTGAGTGTTTCATGAGTGTGCGTGCGTATGAGTGTGCGTGCGTTGCGCGCGTGTAAAAGTTTGTGTATTTATCTGTGTGCATAAGATGTATGAGTGTGTGTGAGTGTTTCTGGAGATATTAGTACTAGGCTCATGTATTTTTGCTTTGTGTATTTTAAGTATGCTAGGCGCTCATTAAAATGTAGAACCAACATTTAATATAAAAATAATGTTCTTGATAATTTGAATACGGTACATTACTGCAAGGAAAACCAAACAATAGTTTTATTTTCAGCAGAGAGATAGATATGTACTAAAGGACTTTGCTTTTATAGAGGACATTAAACGGGCTAAAACAAAGCAGGCAAAAGAAACCGTTCACTATCGTCGACAAAAAAAATGGATACTCTTGAAGTTGACGGCAAAGAAAAGCTAAATGTAATTAAAGTCCATCTTGTTGTAAAAGTTATAACATACATTGAAAATGTAGTACAATAAAATAATGTACATGTTTCTTTCATTTACTTTGATTAATAATCAATAAAGACCTGCTATCATTATTATAATAGATTGACGACAGAAGCCTGTGGTTGTATATAACACATTTATTGGGTCTAACTACCACGATGGTAACACACAGAGAGGACGGAAGGAAGTACACAAGGGACATCACTCAAGATAACAATATTATAAATATAACTAATACAGAAGAGTGAGTTCCCTTGACCTCACAATTATTTCAATCTATTACATCCCTTTACCCTTAGAACACAATAACACATCTCTCAATAGAACAATTGATAGTATCCTAAAATCACCAATTATATTGTAACATGAACACTATGGTAGATTACATCCTTACAAACAATGCACAATATGCCACAACATAATCAAGATACAAAACAATGATGTCAAAGTCCTTTTGACCCTTAAAATCATAGGTCTAACTTATTTGGGACTTTGATTGTCCTGCTTGACCTTCTCAGTGGCTTTTGATTTGGTGACTCAAGATTCTGACCATCTGGATTCTCTATCTCAGGAGGTCTAGGATTTAAATCATTAACTCTAGAATTTACATTTTCTGACTCTAGACAACTTGGTTCACTCATATCAACAGAACTTGGTTGTGGAACAAACTGAGTTGGTGTGAACTGATCAGACTTGGTGGGATTGACAGATTCACACTTATTATCTGCACAAGTTATTTTCAACTGGTCTGCATGTCTACGGACAATAAGTCCATCATTTGTTTTTACTTTATAAGACACAGGTCCTGTACATTGAACAATTTGACCTGGTATCCATTTTTCCTTTCTCCCATAATTTCTCAGATACACATTATCATTAACTGCAAATTCTCTTTCAATGGATGATTTGTCATGATTTACTTTTTGTGTATGTTGATGTTGGGAAACAGACCTTTGAACAGTTGGATGTAGTAGGTCAAGATGAGTTTTAATTTTCCTACCACATAGCAATTCACATGGTGCAACACCTGTTGTTATATGAGGAGTTGTGCGGTATTTGGTTAAGAACCTGTTTACTCTTTCTCTAAGAGAAAACTTGTTACCGGTATTCATTTTTACCATAGCGGTTTTGAATATGCCTACCGCTCTTTCAGCCAAACCATTCCCAGCAGGATGATAGGGGGATGTGGTTATATGCTCAATACCATTTGCCACACAAAACAGTTTAAACTCATGAGCTGTGAAACTAGGCCCATTATCTGAAACAATTTGATCTGGTAATCCATGAGTTGAAAATATTTCCTTAAGTTCTATAATGGTATCATTTGCAGTGATTGTGTTCATGATTTTAACTTCTAACCATTTAGAATGTGAATCAATAACAATTAAGAACATTTTGTTCATGAAAGGTCCTGCGAAATCTATATGTATACGTTTCCATGGTTCAATTGGCCAGTCCCAGTTTTGCAAAGGTGCTGTAGCTGGTTGATTTGAATGTTGTGCACAGCTTGAACAAAGTTTTACATATTTTTCAATATCAGCATCCATATGTGGCCACCAGAACCATGATCTTGCTAGACTCTTCATTTTGGAAGAACCAAGATGAGTATCATGTAAAGTTCTTAAAACTTCTTTTTGTAACATTTTGGGGATAATTACTCTTGACCCCCATAGTATACATCCATCTTCTAGACTTAACTCTGTTTTTCTTATTTTATATGGCTTTAAGTCATCATTCACAGACTCTTCAGGCCAACCATTCTTACAGTACTCATATACTTTTATTAAGCACTCATCTTTTTGTGTTTCTCTTTTAATATCATTCACATTTATATTGGAGTTATCCATGATAGTGAAGAGAACAAATACATCTTCTGGTACATAGCTCAGGCTTTGGTTTTTTAAAGGTAATCTACTAAGACTATCTGCACTATTCTCAGATCCAGGTTTGTATTTCAATTCATAATTGTATGCAGTTAGTGTGATAGCCCATCTTTGAATTCTTGGTGAGGCATGCTCAGGTAGGGTTTTGTTTTCTCCAAATAAACCTAGCAATGGTTTATGATCTGTAATGATGGTGAACTTCCTACCAAACAGAAACTTATGAAATTTCTTAACACCAAAAATGATGCCTAAGCCTTCCCTATCTAACTGAGAATAATTTTTCTCAGCCTGGTTCAAAGATCTACTGGCAAAAGCAATGGGTCTGTCACCCTTCTCATCCATGTGGGACAAGACTGCTCCTACACCATCTGGTGAAGCATCACATGTTAATATAAGTCTTTTCCCTGGGTCATAGTGAGTTAGTAAGGTGTCAGAAGACAAAGCCTCTTTTGCTGTATTAAAAGCAGCTTCTTGTTGTTTACCCCAGTGCCAAGTTGCATTTTTCTGTAGCAGCTTGTACAGTGGTGATAGTTTACCAGACAGATTCCCTATGAACTTTGCATAGTAATTTATCAAGCCCAAAAAAGCTCTTAGTTGTTGGGTATTTTCAGGTTTGGGTGCTTCTTTAATGGCTTTTGTTTTCTCAGGTTGAGGTCTGATGCCTTGTTTGCTCAATATATAACCAAGAAAACTAATTTCTGTCAGCATGAATTGACATTTATCTTTGTTTATCTTTAAACCTTTTTCACCAACAATTTTCAATACTTTATCAAGTGTTTTAAGATGTTCAGTGTCATTCTTACCAGTTATGTACACATTGTCAAAGTACACACAAACATTTGGAATGTCCTTAAAAATACTGTCCATGACAGCTTGGAAAATTCCAGGGCTAGATGATATGCCAAAACATAGTCTTTCATATTGGTAGAGTCCTTTATGTGTGTTTATTGTCGTATAGACTTTTGAATCTGGATGCAGTTCTAGTTGAGTGTAAGCATGACTAAAGTCTAATTCAGTGAATTTGTCTCCTCCTGCCAAATTCAAAGAGATTTCCTCAATGTTAGGTATAGGGTACCTATTTAGCTCTATTTGCTTATTCAGTGTAGTTTTATAATCTCCACAAATTCTTATAGAACCATCCTTCTTTAACACTGGCACAATGGGTGTCGCCCAATCGGAATAGTCTACCTTCTTTATAATGCCATTAGATTCCAATCTACTTAGCTCATTTTCAATTTTGTTCCTCATTGCATAAGGTGGAACTCTAGCTTTGCAGTATCTTGGATTTGTATCTTTAATGCTTAACTTCACTGTTCTATCATTTAGTAAACCTAAATTACCAAAAACACATTTATTTTCAGATATAACTTTATCTAGTGAAGTAAGACTAGATTCTTTTACATTCTTCAATGAACAAATACTCTCCCAATTTAACTTAAGATGACTTAACCAGTTCCTACCTAGTAATGGCGGTCCATTTCCTTCAACCACAAGAAGAGGAAGTTTAACACTTTGACCATTATAACTTACATGAACCATACACTCTCCTATTACCGGAACATTGTCACCAGTGTATGTTGTTAGACACTTGTGACACGGCTGTAGAGGCACTGATCCTCCTGTGGCAGCGTCAAACTCTTTCTTTGTTATGACTGTTAGAGATGCTCCAGTGTCAAGTTGGAAGCTGATGCTCTTACCGTTGATATTAACTTGTACATTGATGGGAGCATGACTTATTGATTTCACAGAGAACAGGTTGAAATCCGGCTGCGAATCAGTTTGAGAATTTTCACAGGTAGAGTGGTTCATTGGTTGGGTTAGGTAGTCTTGGTGAGAGTTAACATAGTGCTGCTTTTGGTTGCGGTACTGTCTTGACTGGCTAGATTTAGCAACAGACGAAGACTTTGCAAAGCAGGCCTTGGCAATGTGACCTTGCTTACCGCACTTATAACAAGTTGCTAACTTGAACTTGCACCGATGAGATGCATGGGGACCTTTGCATCGATGACATTTTTGATAATTACTACTAGATTTAGATCTAGGATTTGAACGAGCAGGCTGTTTAGCATAAGTTGGAATGCTCTGATGGAGTTGATGTTTATTGACTAACCTGCTGTTTACTGCATGGATCTCTGAAGGTGCTAAAGATCTCGCCGCATCAGATGACTGCTGGAATGACATTGCAAGTTGTATTGCTTTTTCTAATGTTAGATCTGACTCGAGCAGCAACTTTCTTTGAATATCAGGGCTGTTTACACCTGTCACAAACTTTTCACATAGTCTGTCAGACAGCGTGTCTCCAAATTCACAGAATTCACTTAAATGACGTAAAGCAGCAACATATTCTGATATTGACTCGTTTGGTTGACGAGTCCTACTGTCAAATCTAGCTCTACATAAAAACTTTGATGGGGTAGGCGCATGGTGGTCTGTTAGCAATTTGCTCAGCTCGTTAAAGCTCTTGGTAGTTAGACTAGCTGGTGCGCATAAGTCTTTTAGTAGCCTAAATTGTTGAGGCCCTATGACTGTTAACAAAATAGCTCTCTTTTTGGCTTCTATCGTCACGTTGTTTGCTTCTAGGTAAAAGCTTAACCTCTCTAGGTAATCTTGAATGATTTCATCATTCGCATCAAATTCTTTTATTTGGCCATACAGCGCCATAATTCTAGAAATAATTAGCTAATAAGCTCTAGCAAACCTCTTTTTTTGCGTAAGTAGGTGCTCTTTCTAGTAGATGTTTATCCTTCGTCGCCAGTTATAATAGATTGACGACAGAAGCCTGTGGTTGTATATAACACATTTATTGGGTCTAACTACCACGATGGTAACACACAGAGAGGACGGAAGGAAGTACACAAGGGACATCACTCAAGATAACAATATTATAAATATAACTAATACAGAAGAGTGAGTTCCCTTGACCTCACAATTATTTCAATCTATTACAATTATGATATCGTTATACAAACACACAAAATCTACTTATCATCTTTTAATTTTGTAACACCTAGCCTATGTGCGGACTGGCTGGCCAATGTCCAGAATAAAAAATTACAATATTAATTTATGTAGACTAAAATGAAAGTTTTATTTTAAAATACCACCTACTTCTAGATTTCTAGACCTACTTGACTTTCATAAAAACATTTGGGCAACGTACACTGACACATAGCCAGTAAAGTATTTATTAACAAATTATCAAATTATATATCTAGGCCTAAATAATTATTACAAAATAAACGATATTTTACTTTAAGTACATGTATTCGCTGCTGATTAACAAAATGGCGCCGTCCAGTGATGATTCTGATGAAGACGATTTTGTAGTAATTGGAACTCCTTTGCCCCCTCTTGTTGAAGGTTTTTAACTTTAATCGCTTTTGTTTTCGTGTAATATATTTTAAGTGTAGATCTAGACTTTGCTTTTTACTAATGTTCGATAATATTTTGGGTAATCTATCATTTTGATTTAGTTAGTTCTAAAGTTCCACAGATCACACATAGACTCTAGATCTAGCTGGGAAAATTCCGAACTCCCGAATTTCATCGGGCGCTATTTTGTAACCGTTTAACACAGAAACAAACCCAAAGTACTATATTATTCCTCTGCCATTCTACTCTTAATATCTAATCTATCAATCATTTTATATTCCTACGCATAGATATCATGTTTTAGTGATGTGCTACTTGTGATATTTTTTTCCCTGCGGACACCCGAACCGGCTCGCGTAACGATCGTATTTTATACGTTTTAATCCAATTTTAATAACTAAAATAAATATTTTACACTTTTAAACATGTTGTTGATTGTATTATTAATTAATAGATTGCAAAACCAAATAAACACGTTAATTAAATTTATTAACAACACATTAAAAGATGACCCAGTGATGACTCAAGGGACGCAAATATAATAATCATAACAAAGGGACGTAAGAATCACTAACAAGACATGATGTAAAATTTACTTAGATATGCTTGTATGTAGAGACACAAACTAGATTTAGAAAAAGTAGATGATCGAAATAATTTAAAACAACAGGAAAAAAATAGAAATCATATAGATTCTAGACTTAGCTTGAAATATAGAGCATCTAGAAGATCTAGGCTAGTCTAGCTCAAGTAGTTGGTTACACAACGAGGTGAAACCGCCCTAATCGTTACCCATGCTGCGGCCACTCCTATTCACCTCTCAGGTTGCTTTATTAGCCTTATCTATCGTATGTACAGTGTCCCACACATATTGTAGAAGTTATTTATAGTTAACCTAGTTATAACAAGCTTTGATTGGTTGGTTTTATTCGTCTCATCCGGGACCTAGTATTTTCATCCTGGGGTACTGGAATCGCTACGAAGTCATACCTCGAAACTTAAAACTTTAAAAACTCGTCTTCCAGAAGGAGAAAAACTAAAGAATTTGACCTGGATATATTTAGAAATGGACATGTGTAAAGCAGATTTCGGTAGTTTCGTATAAACATCCAAATAAATATTATATGAAGTGATAAACAGGCGATGATCGCACCAGTATTTTAACTGCGTGTGGAACTTCAATCTAGATCTTTATTCAAGGCCTAATGAATTTATTTTTATTTGAGTTGAATTGTTTGTGCTGAATTTACTTAAAGCCTACACTCAGTAATTTAATTTACTCATTTAGCTTAAAATTAAAATCTAAAACTTGGTCTAAAAGAGTGAAAAATACTCAGTACTGTTGTTTAGATAGTAATAATAATAGGTAGGCTATGTTATTTGTCAAAATATTTGTTAACTTAAACAAAAACTGCAGAAGCTACTGTAATCTCAGTGTAATGATATACCTAATTAATACTAATTATTTTGTAACTGAAGCAGTACTCCAGTTATAGTGTTCACAGAAATAAAATACCACTTAGGGTTAGGTTACCATTTTTTATCCATGTCAACAATAATGGTCAAACCCAGCTCATCAAACTTGGCAGCCTTCATTGAAATAAAATATAATCTTTTATAATTAGGCCTAAGTAAAATAAATAAGGCTTCATAAAAAAGGAAGCCAGTGCTATTTCATTTTACTAGTTCTACCAATATAAATTAATATGCCTGTATATCCCAAGGTCTTTCTCTGAATTCTCCTGTGACCTTGTTTTTTTTTTCCTTGAATGTTTTATGCTGAACTGGAACACACCAGTTTGGAATCCTATGTCAAGTCTTTTATCAATCATGTCTCTAATGTGAGATTTACAGTTGAAGTAAAAATTTACCATTTTTTAATTAGGTCAGCCATTAAAAAAGTATACAGCTGTTGAAGACCTAACAGCCAGAGACAAGCAAGGTAGACGCAGATTCCATGGGGCGTTTACTGGAGGGTTTTCAGCTGGCTATTTTAACACTGTTGGAACCAAAGAAGGTTGAAATACTTAACATTGTTATTTTGCTTTTATATCAATAGTTTTTCCTGAATAGAAATATCCAACAAAAAATGTATTGAAACATTTTTTTTACCATTATTTTCAATTTGATACATTAGTGTCAAGTAACATACATTCATTACATTGATAATTCAGATCCATAACAAATATGTAAAAAAAATGGTATAATTTATTATATCTTATCTTTTAATATTTTCAGGGTTTACACCATCCTCTTATGTGTCCTCAAGGAGTAAAAAAAATGAAGTTCCAGAGAGGTCTGGGTTTATACCAGAAGATTTTATGGATGAAGAGGTGACATACAAGATTTACAGTTTTGTTAAAATATGACAAAATTACTGTTCTTTGGTAAAAAAATATGTGGTATTTTGAACTCTTTAAAGTGTAATGTGTTGATGATTTTTTTTTTCCCACGCAGGATTTGGAAGAACATGGTATTGCTCCTCGCAAGTTTGCCACTGTAGGTACATTTACATCAGAAGAAAGGAAAAGGAAATCTATTGAAGATGCTACAAGCGTTCATTCGAAAGCAACTCTTGGAATTAATTCAGCTATAATTGATATAGCTGTCCCTAAAATGTAAAAGCATTATGTTTTAAAAATTGAAATCCAATTTTAAATATGGAACAGTACATTTTTTTAAAAGGCATTTACTGATGTATTTAATAGATACAGTTTTTTACATCAAACTTTCTATTTCAATAGTTTTTGTAAAATATGTTCTTGCATCAACAGGGTATTATTTTATGTTCTAGAATGCCAATTGGAATTAAGCTGCTAAATAAAATGGGATGGCGGGAAGGTCAGGGAGTTGGACCTCGGCAGAAGAAAAAGAAAAAAGTCACCATGAAGAAGAAAGGTTTGCTAACTGAACTAAAAAATTCACTTAAATACCTCAACCATCTTTTAAAAATAAAAAAAAATTGGAAATGAAATACTTGTGTTGATTTATTAAAGTATTACTAATACTGTTAACACTATTTTATTTTTAATGATACCTTTTTAAAATCCAGATCCTACTGTCAAAATGTATGGATGTGCACCCCCACCATCTGATGATGATGAGGTTAGAAAATAAACATTCATGTTTTAAATCTTTAATGTCAATAGTGTTAACTAATACAGACAGTCCTACCCAAATATCATTATATACATTCTGCAAATCCTACACACAAAATTGTAACTTTTTATAATTTAAAAAATATTGAAAAATCTAACCCATCACAAAAAATGAGTAAAGTATGTTCATTCCAAATCTGTAATCTGATAATGTTCTTCAACATAGTATTGATATGGGCTTACTTCTTAGTATTTGTCCTGTACAAGTCAGAAAAACATGGAGATTGCTCTACATAAGGGGTCTCCAAACTTTTCAGTCAGAGGGCCGCATTAACTATCAAATTTCAGTTCGGGGGCCAGTTTTTTACAGGCATGTCTTTGATTTTTCTGGGCAAAGTTCCTCAGCCATCACCAACAAACGATTTTTCCTTGGACAAAAAGATCTCCGCGGGCCGGATGAGAGGACTTCGAGGGCCGTATCCGGCCCACGGGCCGTAGTTTGGAGACCCCTGCTCTACATCTATATACAGTTATTATACATATGCTCATATAAATTGAATATGCAAATTTATATTTCTTATTGTAATATTATTTTTGGTTTAAAACACAACCATGTTTATGATCCACATTGATGTTTGAAATAATTTTGTTGTAATTACTCTTTCTCAAAATGATTGTCTGCTAATATTAGATATGAGGAGCTAGATCAACATATAGAAAATAACCTTATTTTTAAAACCACAGCATCAGTTTGGCATGTTCTGATCAAATTTCTTATTCAAAGGAGAAAGAAAATGAATTTAATAAAAGTTTTTTCTTTCACATTTTCAGGATTCAGATGATTTTATACCCAAGGACATGAATGATGTAACTTTTGCACCAAAAGATGTTACTCCTATTCCTCTGGATTCTAAAGATGATTTCCATGGCCTCGGATACCATGGACTGGATCCAAGGCTTGCCCTTCCTGGTTCTCACATTCAGTTATTCGGCTCTACTGCGACACGCTCATCAACAGGTGTTAAAGGAATAAGGGGACAGGTATTTTTAAACAGCCAGGAGATTTTTTATAACTGCTGGAATTCCTGGTGCTCTAAATGACACAAGTTATCCATATTCAAATGTGAAATTGAACCTTTAAGAATAGATTATTTTGTACAGTTTTCAACTTTTTCCATTTATTTTCTTTAAAAGATTTAATGAAAGTTTAAAGGTTCTAAACAACCAAAATCATTATTCCAGCACACACTGTGTCTTTAAAAGAATCTTGCACATTTGCATTAATTTACATTAAAGTGTGTAAATGTTATATTCTTAAAAAGTGATTTTTAAAATAATTTTTTAGGCTTTTGGTGTGGGTGCTTTTGAAGATGAGGATGAAGACATATATGCTGTGGACAACATGTCCAACTATGACATAACCATGCAGCTTGATGATGAAGTGGACAATAAATTTGGATGGACAGCACCAAGAGAGCATGGTTTGATAGACTTGTGTTTAAAAAAGTTTATATTGTTGTTCAATATACTGACAAGTGTGAACTAATGTTGCTTTATGAATAACAATTTTTCTCTCTTCAGGTAAACAAACAGTTCCTGTCACCTATGTTGGGAAGTTGTTGGAAGGATTTAAACTGTCATCCACTACATTGATGCCTAAGAAGGTGAAACTTATTGACATATAACAGCAACATAATTTTTGTGCTAGACATAAAAACAATTTCTTTACAAACCATTAGTCACTCTGAAATATTGGCAACACCAATATTAATTGTTAAATTTTGTTTCATGAATTATTGGTGCGTTATAAAAAAAATTGTAGCTACTCCAAAAATGTAAAAAAAAAAAAAAACTGTCTCCTTGGTTTAACTCTAACCCTACTAAGTGCCATCTAATTGTCTTAAGCCCATTAATGAACCTTTTTTTAAAAGACAATAGATTTATGATAGTATTGGCTTGGACTGCTTATATTATAACTTATATCTATAACACAGTCATGTTCCTACTGCAAGTAAAGAGTCAGGTCAATTTAGGCTGACTTCAACCCTAGTCAGGATTACAAACTGTCTTTGAATTTAGTTTCTTCACCTTTCTAATTTAAAACTGATATTTTTTTGTATTCTCCAGAAATACCCCCCACCTGCGCTCCCAGCCCACTTCAGACCACAACACTGGTTCAGGAAAAAGAGACAAATCAGTCATTTACCAGACAGCACAGAACAGCAGGGTCAGAAAAAGTCTGATCAGATGAATGCAGTAGATAGAGGATTGATGTTAGGAGAGACTCCTATATTAGGTAGCGTGAATTGCACATCAGATGAAAATGTTGAATATTTGGATATACTCATACAAACAAGTCAATTTGATCCGATCTATGTTGATACTCTAAACATTAAAGCTTGAAGGATAAGCATGAAAACACTATTGACACCTGTGTGCAAACCTTTATTTTCTTCTAATTTCTACTGCTCTTTGTATTTGACTGAGAGGATTTAGCTACAACTTTGTTGTCAGCAGCAATACTCAAAAAATGAAATCATCTGACTATGTAAATAAAATTGAATTTGACTCACAATATTTAAAAAAAATTTACTTTTGCATTGAAAATCCTATCATTATCTATATGTCTATTTTATTCCTTATCTTTGTAGGCTCAGTGTTTGACTTAATCCAGAAAGAAGACAAGAACAGAATAGAGGCTACCAAGCAGGCTATAGCAATCACTCAGTCTCTGGCTAACAAAGCAGCCATGGAGCTCACATCAAAGTTTCACCAATCTGACAATTCTAATGTAAGAAAAATTGTATGTTCTCTTCTTTGTATACCAGTTTGATCGTTCTAGTATAAGAAGCTCCCTCTTTTTAACCAGCTCATTCTAAAGTTTTTTTTAGAAACGTTGCTTTTGCCTACCAGATTATTCTAATGTAAGAGATTGAAAACTTCTTGTTAAGTGATTTATTTTAAAATAACAATAAATGCTTTTATTAGGCACCAGGGCATTCTGTGGAAGCACCAGATCAAAGCAAGAACACATTCCTCTCCAAGTTCAAGCCTGCCAGCTCTACAGCAACTGTGACTGAACCAGTGTCAGATTCCCAGGCTAAAGCTCCACTGTTCCAGGGCAGCCTTAACTTCCAGCCTTTCCGGAAGGATCCAGTCAAACAAGAGAGATATGACAGATACCTGGCTCTGCTGAAGCAGGGTGTCAAAGGTAACTTACATCTCACTCATTGGAAGCTCACTAATGCTTTTTATCCCAAGTCTTCTGCTATTTCTAACTTTAGGATATTGTTTTGCTTATGGGGACCGAATTAAAAGAATGAATATCACATGATATACTTTTTGAATAATTGATATTTTAATAATTGTGGGATTCTAGCTTCAGCAAGACATGACTAAGTTTTATTGTATGTTTCACGTTTTATGTTTTTCTCAATACTAGACAATAAATATAGTACTGCTCAGAGTTTAGAAAAGGCTTATAGAAAAAAATAATCAACAGTTTAAGATTTACATGTGAGCATGTTCCTTTTTTCCTCTATTTTGACAAGTTTTAAAATAAAACATTTTTGCTTAAGTAAAATTTTTAACACTATACAAATTAACAAAACAGTTAGCCCTACACAACTTTTTAAAATAAAATTGTAGCTTTTTATAAAACAAGTGTCCAATCCATTTTTGACAGTTTTTCTCTCTCTAAATATTGTTGCTAATGGTAACATTATTGAAGCAACTTGGTTAATACTGTAAAAATACAACTTGCCCTGTAACTAATATTCATTATACCTCTTTTTAATTAATGTACTGATCATTTAATTACAATGTGAGTTTTGTATCTTGTGAAATTTAAAAATCAGAACCCTATGCTTCTGTGGCTGGCAGTCATATGACAGAGTGGGAACGAGCAAGAGAGAGGGATGAGTTTGCTAAGGCTTCCAAAATTTTCCGCCCCATGTCAGCCATGATGTCATCTAGATTTGTGAGAGGGGCTATGATTGATGACGAACACACCCAAGGACCCTCAAACTCCTCCGTAAGTTTGTAACTCTATGGAAGCCTGTTTTTTTAAATTTTATTTTGTTATTAGTATTAAAAATCAATGGCATCTTATAATTTTTATAGCATGAAGTGAGTGACCAAGCCAAAGCAGCTTCCATGAATATGTATGGTAAACTGACTCGAGAAGAGTTTGAATGGCATCCTGATAACTTATTATGTAAACGTTTCAATGTGCCTAATCCTTATCCTGGGTATGTAGAAGATTCATTCAAAGTTGTATTGTTAAATTAAAGAATTTTTAAAAAGTAAACTTTTTTGGTGTAAAATACATTAAATAATTCATTGTTGGTATCGTAAGAAGTAGTATAATTTAAATTGCTTAAATTAGGTGATTTTATAATACTTAACACTTACCTTGTGAAAGATAGTACACATTCAATTAGAACTATTTTGATTTGGTTGAGAGTATATTTTAAAATATCCACAATATTAAAATACATAACCCTGGTTATTGTCTAATTTCTCTTTAGGTCTGATATCGTTGGCCTACCAACAGTGAAACGGGACAAGTTGTCTGTATTTAATTTCTTAGATTTTGGTGACTATCAATCAGGGGATATTCAGGAACCTACTCTAAAAAAAACTGGTAAAAATCTTTACATACATTTTGATTATCTATTAAAACATGCATGCATATTTAATGGTTACATATATAAATGTTATTTTTATTTAATTAATCTTTCAGAACCTGAAGTGCAAGCACCTGCTCTGAAACCTAAACCCACATTGGCTTCCGTCTTTAAAGTACTCGATGATCCAGATTTTGATAAACCTGTAATAATTCTTTTTTGCTTAATATAGTTATTTTTCAATTTGACTTTTTAAAATTTTCGCTTGATGAAATTATTTTCAATTTTAAAAAAAACAAACATATTTTTTGCTTAACATAAGTAATAGTTTTAAGTTACATATTTATATAAGACCTTTTTATCTCAGACCTACAAACCTGGCTCAAGAGACAAGGAAGACAACAATACAGATCAGCCTAAGAAAGATGAAGATGAGGAAGCAGACGATGATACCCCACCTGACATTGATCTCTTCAGAGCTATTTTCAAAAATTCTGATTCTGAGGATTCAAAAGATGAATCAGAAAAAGAAATTGAAAACGATAGCAGTGATGAAGAAATGGAGACAAAGCCTGAAGCTGATAAAAAACAGCAGGAGGATAAGGAAGAGTTGAACTCTGTTACAGAAGGTGTTTGTTATGTTGACACCTTACGTGAACTTAGGATAGGAATAGCTTGATTGTTTAGACTAGGCTGTAAACATGTCTTGGTTATGGTTTAACAGTATGTGTCATATGGTTGCTGTCATGTTGTATACGTTTTTGTCAGTAAAGTCAATTCACTCTGCACATGACATCACTGAATGATATACAAGCACATACTTAAGCTATTTTTTTTAGTGTAAAGAGATATTGTAAATGTACCCAGTATTTTCTTAATAATTGTAAATTATCAAACACTTTACAAGTGTTTCAGCTTTGTGATGTAATATGTATGTTTTCAACAGTAATACAAATTTAAAAAATAAATAATTTTATTTCTCTCCATAAACAGAGGTGATTGTAAAACCAGAGCCATCTGAGGTCAAGGTTACAGATGAGCTAATCAATACCAGCACACCCACGGAAGGAAGACAGGAAGTGAGGCATGTAGGTCGTACAATGCGCAAGTCCATCTTTAGTGTTATAGATCATTTGGATGATCCTGTCTGCACTTCAGATAAACATCCAACTACAGGTGAGGTAACTTTCCCTAATTATGTTTTCCAAAATTCCAGCTCTTCTTTGATTTGTGATTTATATGCAAAATGTGATCTCTTTAGAACATCAGGTCATTACTTTTGTAAATTATACACTATAGGGAAAAACATTTCACAATTTAAGAAAATTTTTTTTTCCTTTAATCAAAATAATTGGTATTTCTATGAAATCTTTGCACACAAAACTATAAGTTGACAAACATAATATTTGTATTAGGAATTGATTGCACACTCTTTAGATACCCATTTATTACTATGCATGTAATCATCAAAAACTGCCATTATTTTATTGTTATTATATTTTTCAAGATTTGGTGGAGCAAGTGACTGTGATAGAAGAGGATGTAGATGAATATGGACCCAAGTTGCCACCTTCTTCCAGTTCGAATACACAGTCTCACACATTTGGTAAATTTTGGGGTTTCGCAAGCCATTTAAATAAAATTCAAGTTTACTGTGAACAAAAAATGCAATTATAATTATATTGTTATATTATAGTTTATAGATATTTATTATATATATATTACATATATTATATATATATATATATATATATATATATATATATATATATATATACATATATATATATATATATATATATATATATATATATATATATATATATATATATATATATATATATATATATATATATATATATATATACATATATATTACATAGATTACATATAATATATATATATATTACATAGATTACATATAATATATATTGTATATATTATATGATTAAATTATAATATTGTGAAAAACTTTTATTGTTTTATCAGAATCTAATACACCTATACTATCTACAAAGAAAAACAAAGATAAAGAAAGAAAACATAAGCATAAAAAAGAAAAAAAGGTAAGTATCTTGTACTAGTACTTAAACATGTAGTATTTTGCATGAAATTTTTAAATTTCATTTTATTCCTTAACACTTGTACCATCAATAATTAAAAGAAAACAATAAAATGGCTGTTTATTGAAATCTCTACTGCTTTGATAGACCTTAATAAATAACACATTTTTTTATTAGAAAAAGTCAAAAAGTAAAAAGGAGAGAAAGCACAAAAAGCACAAGAAATCTGGCAAGTCTAAAAAAGCTTACAAAGACAGTTCTGGTAGTGATGCTGACACAGAATCAGATAGTGCTGACTCGGATATTTCTGATACTGAATTACTAAAAAAGTAAGACTACATTTCTTTCTTTTGTTGTATGGTATCATATGTGTACATAACTATTTCATCAT
Source organism: Physella acuta (assembly GCF_028476545.2). Taxonomy (NCBI): domain Eukaryota; kingdom Metazoa; phylum Mollusca; class Gastropoda; family Physidae; genus Physella; species Physella acuta. Next base: position 56,608 of record NW_026732796.1, read on the forward strand.
TATTGAATTATTTTAATTGCAGATTAAAACAAGTAGCAGGGAAAGTCCTTGATGTGCACTAAGCAGTATTGTACAGTGTATAGTGTAAATAAAGTTGTTAATTAATTATCAAAACAAGGTTTTTGTGTTATATTTGAAAAAATAAAAACTGATGACAGAGATTCTTGTAATTTAAAGAGAACCTTATGTAAAAGATGTACTAGGGATATGGACCTACAGTTCTTACATGAAGTTATAGAAGGGATAACTGGTGCACCTGTTAATAAATACTGGTAAATATTGTCCAAGTTTTGATACCTCCACCACTGTTTTGTTAAAATTTGAATGCAGAAAAACAGTTTATAGATGTCTTAATCTTGGCACCAGTTTAGTCTGCTGAATCTCTACACAATTTGCTATTATTTCAAGTGGTGAAGGTTTTTTGCACACAAAAAACTGTTTCATGGGATATCACAAGTGCTCAAGTGTGTATAGTAGTCATGTTTAGAAATGCTTATTACAGAGGAGTTCAATGTATGAGTGCCGTTGTTAAAATATTGGCATATGTTATTAGTGCCCACATTAGATGGGGGAGAAAAGGACACTTCCCATCTATCATTGGTTTGACCTCTAGTCTATTCCCTTTCATCTTTATTTTATCAATGCAGCTGTTACTTCTGTTTTATTGATTTTCATTTTTAGGTCTGTTTTTGTTGTTGAATCTTAGACAACCAAATCTACTGTACACTGCATCCCTTTTGACTATGAGAAATAGGGGATGTCAATGTTGGGTGGGAGAGGTTATAATTGCTAATTCCAAAGCTGGGGCGGGGGGAGGGGATGACAGCAATCAAAGCTTAGTCATAATACTTAATATTGTGTTGGAGAAAATTCCCTTCGGTATTACAAGAAGATGATCAGTGAAATCCAAGTCTACAAGTTGTTGGGTCTGTGTCTATTTAGTTCATCTACATCATGTAGTTTATTAATTCTAGCAGTAAATATATCAATGGTTTGAGTTAATATCCTTTTCTCACTTGAGTTTCAGGTAATTTGCCACTGTCTATCTCTTTATAAAGGCCACACAAGACCTATCCTGTCTTCAGTATAGATCTGGGATGGTTATAGCTGTAGCCAACATGCTTTTTTCCTTTCCCAGCAATTCCCTACTTTCCCTGTAAACATCTCCCATTATGAGAATGTAGTATTGGTATTAGGTAACACTTTTTTAGGAAAAAAAACTCCAAGAAAACTATTTAATTTATATCTTTTGCACTTGTCAATAGCCAAATTAGTAGTGCAAATAATTTTTATTTTTATGAACCCTAATTTTTCTACTACTACTAGGATGTTAATAATACAACTGAGAAAAAACTATGCCTCAAGCAGATGAGGCTCATTAGCTGGGGACAGCCACTTTTCTATGTATTTAGTTTGTTCTTGGTTAGACAAAAACTATGGACTATGGAAGCAAATCCAAAAAGAAAATAAAAGCAGGCTGACATTGCATAACCAGTTGTTAATTGTGTTGGAGGGGATCCCTTCCAACACTAAAATTAAGAACAAAGAAGAAGATGAGCTTTGAAGATTTTATAAGCAACCAGTTTTTTTGCATTGTCATCAGAGACGAACGTTCGAACTAAGTCACTGCATTAAAATCACAGCCTTGTCACATCAGTTTTTTTAAGTATTACGTTAGAGTTAATGAATCGTTATCTGGGAAATTTACTATACTCATATATGGTTTAGGCTAATCTACAGGCAGTATTTGAATTCGATTTTCTTATCCCGTGAGTGTTAAAAAATTAATAAATATCTTTATAAATCTTTATGTCGAAACTAGATTCTATTTTAGGATTCGAAACAAATATTAGAAGGGTTGCCGTCATGCGCACTCAGTTTGTTGACTCGATTCCACAATGGCGGACACTGACAAGTACTGTGCTGATCCTAAAAATGTACAAGATTTAACTGCATTTGTAAGTAAAAATCCTACAAAATAAAAATTTATTCAAATACTTATATTTAAATTGTCACTCAAAAGTTAATAATTAACGTTTGAATTTGTATATAAACTTGATGTATTGAGAAAAACGAATGTGAATCGGTGATTTTTTTCATGGACTGCCATTTTTTATTTCTTTCTAGTCTAGTTCTTGCATACAAGTTTGAGCTTGCTATTTGATTAATAATTAAATGGTAAAAAACACATTTGTCAGACGGACATTTAATCAATCAGCTTTAGTAATATATGTCGATTGTGCTGTTAAGTATTGATTGATCACAACAATATCTAATAGTGATATGGTAAATAAAGCCAACCCTTGAATACTGAGGGTCAATGAGTTGTGATTAAAGCTCCAAGTCTTAGCTTGTGAAATGCTGACTCCAGTAAAAAAAAATTAAAAGGAAGTAGGGCTGTAAAAATTCAATATATAGGCCTATTGATTGATTGATCATTCATACTAATTGTTGCAGACTTGCAATTATTACTTTATTAGGCCTAATATTTGGCTAGCAGTAGCAGTTATTTACAAATTATAAAGAACTTGTAATGAAATGTAATGTTAAGCATTTATTGCCCATTTGAATTGATTATTTTTTTTAATCTAGTTAACAAGATCATTTTATTTGTTTTACATTTTTACTTATTTTTTTAACAGGTACAAACATTGCTGCAGCAGATGCAGGACAAGTTTCAAAACATGTCTGACCAGATAATCAATAGAAATATCCTTTTTGTTTGAATATATTGTTTCAAACTGCAGCTCTGTAACATAAAATGAAGGCTTGTTTAGGCAAGCTGATTTACACTGCATTATCTACCTTTTTTCTCTCATCTGGTTAGGCAATGACCAAAATAGATTTTGGCAGCTTACAAAAACAGGTTTAGTCATATTTGAATTGGATTGAAGCAGTATCTCATTAAGAATTTGAGACCCACATAGCAGGTCTTAACAGTTCCAGTACCTAGCAGTACTATTCATAAGCAAGCTACAACTTATCTACAAAGCTACTTTTTATACAGAAGTAATATTACTCTTTACTCTGCAAGCATTAAGTTGGCTATGACTAAGTTACAAATAGTATTAAGTTTTTTTGTTTTTCTTTTTTTTCCATATATTTTGTTTGGTGGTTTGATTATCTGTATAAACATTATTTTCCCTAACTTTCTATACTTGATGACATGGGAACACGAATTGATGATCTAGAGAAGAACATAGCTGATTTGATGACGCAGGCTGGTGTGAGTGATGGAGGCTTGTAGTCGGCCTGAACAATCAACATCTATACAGTTTAGAAATTTATTGTAGATAGTCAGGAGAGAAACTTTGAGTTGTACATTTTAGTCATGAACTGCAGCAGCACATAGTTTAGTGTTTTATTTTTGTAATTCCAAATAAACTGGGAAACCTGGTATGGTAAAAGAAGTTTTCAGCTTTAATGTCATTGATTATTTTGTTTGTGTAAGTTTTGGTTTTAATTTGTGCATTTCAAGGATACACAATTAATTTAAGGTTTCCAGCTTAAGGTGTGGCACAATTATTTATGAATAGTTTATACAGAATTTAGTTTATTTTTATATATTGCGTCTAGTACTAAATGTTTACAAGTATCAGTACTCTTAAAAAACACATTTTTTTTTTTAAAATTTGAATTAATTGAAGAAGTATTTTTTTTAATAGTTAAAGAAAATAAGAAGCGTTGATATTTGAATGAATGTATTTTGGTATTATGTTCAAATCTGTCATTTAAAACAAAACATTGCCTTGTTCAGTATTTTTTTGTGTAATATAGTGACCCAAAGATAAAAACTATTCAACTAATGAAATTTACTGAAAACAAATTTCTATGCATTCTCTAAGACAACTGTTTTTAGTCAAAAATTTATTTGAATGTCTGATTTAACTGTTTCAATAAACGTGTAATATAATCTGTATATTTACTTTTTTATTTTATATAAAGTCCTGTGTGAAGTATTGCTTATCCATAGCTTTAGGCATATCTGACTGGCTCTAAGTACAATATCATAACTGAATCTTGGTAAAACATTCCTGGTACCCCAAATAATATTTATAGAATGCCACACTATTCTTGTTTTTTGTGTAGCTGAACAATGTAAATTTTCTAGCGGACTCAACACCTTGAAGTTTACACTGTGTAATGCGTTACTTACTATGATGATACAAACAGAAGACAAGAAAACTTGGGGCTTGGAAAACAGTAATAAAGATTTATTTATATTTGTAAAAAAACAGATACATGTGTAACTAAATAAAAGCCAAATTTAAAAAAAAGAATCACCTGAGAAAAAAATAATGACAAATAAACTAATTTCAAACAAGTACTATACAGATACATCATCATTTTTAGTCTAAATAAAAAACAACAAAAATTATGATAGGACCTGCAAATCACAGTATTAAAGAAGAATTCTTATAAAAAAGAAAAAAAAACTCACAATTTAAAATTTCTGAAATTGATCTTTTACCACAGGTTTATGTAGTAGCTTAAAACTAAATGTTTATTTTAAAAGATACATAAATTCATTTTTTTAAAAACTTTAGTGAAGAACATTTCTAAAATAAACCTAAAAATATAACATCTCACCATTTGTTTTTCCTGAAAAGTAATCCATACATTGAAGTCAGTGTGTTAACTCTCATAAAAACCTAAGCTCTGCTAAAAGTTGAATTAGTACTCAAAAAACCCATCTGCTTATTGTTACATTACATACATATTTCATCAGTGAAATTGAGCAAATAAAATTGCAGATTTCATTTAACATAATTATATTTAAATAAACATTCTATTCATGTATGCTAAAATGAAATGTCAGGATGTAGGAAATAAATGAAATTTAAAATAAAATGAAAATGACTATTTGAAAAAGAAATCACAGATCTCACCAAATGAAAATAAACAATCAGCAGCTGAAGTGTTGTATTAGTCTTTTAGCCCACACATAATCTACAATAGTCTTCTAGCCCACACACAACCTACATTAGTCTTCTAGCCCACACACAACCTACATTAGTCTTTTAGCCCACACACAACCTACATTAATCTTTTAGCCCACACACAACCTACAGTACCCCTCACACAACCTACATTAGTCTTTTTGTCCACACACAACGTACATTAATCTTTTAGCCCACACACAACCTACAGTACCCCTCACACAACCTACATTAGTCTTTTTGTCCACACACAACCTACATTAATCTTTTATCCCACACATAACCTACAGTACCCCTCACACAACCTACATTAGTCTTTTTGTCCACACACAACCTACATTAATCTTTTATCCCACACACAACCTACAGTACCCCCACACAATCTGCATTAGTCTTGTACTTGTAGCCCACACATAACCTACAGTACCCCTCACACACAACCTACATTAGTCTTTTAGCCCACACACAACCTACATTAGCCCACACATAACCTACAGTACTCCCACACAATCTACATTATACTTTTAGCCCACACATAAGTTCAGATTTCATTGTATAGTGTAAGCTTTAACTTTAAAAAAAAATCCTGTCTTGTACAGAAGACTCAGTATAAAGTATACATTACTTAAATGACTGTATAAATTAAAAAGGAATGACAAGCTTTCAAAAATATTTACTGTGTACAATAATATGAAAGTTAAAAATTAGCCATATCACTATTAAAATCACAAGTTTTAGGGTAAGGATACTTCAGCACACATTTAGGGCTCATATTGGTGATATTCAAGTTTAGTGCTGCAGCTATGAGAAAAGTAGGCTACCATTGATTATTTCCTGCACACTTTTGGACAATTGCATGACATTATAAAAATTGATTTCATAGCTATTCTGTCTACAGGAACCAGCTCACATTCAGGATTTAATTAAAGAGTGCAGTGAGGCAAAGTAAAATTATTACTACATTATTAATATTAATTCTTACTCCAATGGAACATAATATGGAACTGTGTGCATTGTCATTGATTTATTTGGGACAAAATGTCAATGCCAGCACACAGCCGCATATATTGTGTCAATGAATGAGCAATGTTTTTAGTGTGTGTAGGGCAATTAATTTTAGCGTGATGAAATCTAACAGGTTAAAGTAAATCAATAGTAAATTATGTACATTATTTTAATATTCAATATCATTGATAAATTATTGCTTTTATTCTACTGAAAGTAAGAATATTTTTAAAAATGACAATCATGTGTTAACTTAATCACTAAGGATATTGTAAATGAGTGTTAAAGGCATTTGTACAAGTTTTATAAATACCATGCTGCAATCAGTTATAAATGTAATTTTATTGTAAAAATTGTAAAACCATTTTTCCACATATGACGAGGAGGGCAGGGAAATTAATGTAGTTGTAGAATGTGAAAGTGTAGGAGGTCTGTAATCTGGTGACAACAACCACAAGACGTATATTTGTCTACAGGAACCATGACTTTCTTGTCTATCCACATGGGATATTAATTTGACAACTGTTAAAGGGAAGTAATAGTGAGAAACATTTTTGCCACATTTACTTCCCTTGACTAATGTCAAGTATTTATTTGATGTGGAACTTGTTGAAACCTTGAGCACCTTTTTTACTTATCAACTGATAAGGTCGATTTCAAAACAAAGTTTTTTTATTTATAATTCCTAATTTTTATCTCTGAATAATTTCACAGCTTTCCTATATAATAATCTAGAAATGGTTTATATTATAAAATTACATCTGATAAAATATCTACATTCTAAGACAATTGGTTTGACTAGGACTGGCAGAGCTGGACTAGAGGTAGATGATGGATTTGGGAATGGCTGAAATGGAAGGGGGAGGGGGGTACGTCATATGTGGCTGAGCTAAATTGTAGCTGCAAGCAATATAAAATTTTGGAATGTGATATGTAAGGTATCAGAAAGCATCATTTTTCAGTTATACATACTTATAAAAATAGAAAAATACAGTGCCTTGGGGGAAGTCTACTAACAAGTGCAAGTGACATGTCTCTAATTGCTTTTAGGATCAATTAAATGTACATAAATAAATGAGCAGTATTGTGTTTCATGTTAACTCAGCTAACATTAACCATATCTACAAAAAGCAGTAGTAAAAAAAAAAGATTCTTAAAAACAGGTCTGATCATTTTTCCACCAACAAATATTTTTTTTTAAATTATAAAAAAAAAGATTCTGTATAAATATTTGACATATTAGAAATGTGAAGCCACAGATGAGTCTATATATATCCTTGCAGCTGCCTGCAATCACCATTTTGGTGGAACATGTAGCAGGTGCAAGTTTATTTACACAGACAAAGTCAGGAGATTTTGTAAACTGGCCAGGTAATCTAAATAATTTTTGCGCTGGTGAATGTAAAATGTCACATTCAGTTATGGCTAGATTGATATCTGATCTTTCCACTGCAAGGGCCATAAGTAACAAAGGTCCTGATACTTTAGTAGTAAATTGAAAAAAAAATAATGCTACAAAACATCAGCTGGTAAACTATGCAAATGTTTTTTTAAAAGTGTTATTGCACATGCCCACTTAATTTAACTTGCCTGGCATGTAAAACAGTTAAATTTTGATTCCTGATATCTCTCTCTAATATTTAAGCCTTTAATGAAAAAATGATTTATATGATCAGTTAATTGTAAGTGAAATAAAGTTTACATACTATTAGGCAGATCTAGACGATGAAGACAAAATTAGGTTATTTACATTTTCTTTGAATACCTTCATTTAACAATCAAATACAAATTTGTTTTTCATTAGTTTTGCAGATCATCACAGCCATTTCTCAATTAACAAATATATTTTTTTTCATCTGGTTAGTAGAATTTAAAAACTTAATAAAAAAATGTATTATTTAGCTATGCCAGACATAAAACAAATTTTAAACATTTAAGATTTAGACACTTGTGCCATTGTATAGCAAAATGTGTAAACTATACATTTCAACTACAAGCTTAAAACATCAAACAATTAATTAGATAATAGTCAAATGACAGTGGGGACATCCTAAAAAGTTTAAAAAAAATTATTACCAAAGAGTAAATCACTTTTAATAATGAGGCACAAAAAGAAAAACTAAAATTACAATTAAACTAAAATTACATTACAAATGAAAATATTTGCTGCTTAAAAAATACAAACTGTAAAATGGACTACTATTTTGTTGTATCACATTAATGCAAAGGTTTGTAATTTACATAATTGTAATTTGGAATGCAGACAATCATCAGGACTAATGTTGTTTGTTGTTCTGTCAGGAAGCTCAAAAGTTGGAGGTCTTATTCATCTTGAACATTTCATTTCTTTTTCATAATTACCATGAATGCTGCAATAAATGATGTTTTAAACATTGTTAATGGCCTGATAATTTTCTAAAAGTGCAACACCAACACTTTTAAAATAAAGCATAAATCTAAACAATGCATGTTTTTAAAAAATAATTTTAAAACAATTTAATGAAAGTAGGATGTAATGATAATAAAAATATAACCAACTAGAATTTAAAATATACATTAGGCATCATGGATAGGCTCATTTTCTTTAGCTATCATTAAACAATTTTTTTCAATTTTGAGAATTGGTGTTTATTACATTGATAATGTATTTGCTTAAAGTGATGTATAAGTATAATTTATAATGTATACACACTGTGCTTATTAAAATAAAATTAATACTTCTCATTTTGATCTGTGTCCTCAGGCATAACTGTACCAAATGGATAGTCCCAAAATTTAGATGAAATTCCAAATCCTAAAATAAGAGCATAAAATCAGTCATTTTTGAAAACTCTTTTTCAACTCAGTATTATCAAATACATGAATTATTTAGTAGCCCTAGACTGATTTAACAAAATAAAAGAATAAAAAGATATTAAAATATGAAAATATACCTTTCTGTTGGTGTTTATAATGATGGAGGTTATGGTGTGTCTTCAGTCTTTGAAAATAATTCAAATATGGCTTGCCTCCATGATGCAGATAGTAATGGATGAGGTCATATGACACATAGCCTGAGACTATGCCAGAGAAGATAATCTGGGCCATGCCAGTTGGGAAAATGGCCAAGCACATCAGAAAGAAGCTAACAGCAAAGAAAAGTGCTGGCAGTGGTGGAAAAACTAGCCGTTTCGGATCCATTGGACTCTGAAAAAAAAAATTACTTAGGATGGGCTGCATAAGTTGGATAATTAGTAGGCTAGTTGATGTCAAATAAATATTTTGTGCTGTGATGTTATTATTTTAACATGTTACCAAGGATAGATTGTTTAAGTTGTTACTTTACTGCTAACGTTTTAAGTTCTAAAGAAACATTTTTTTAAACTTAAATTATTACTACCTTTATAGAACAACATAAAAACCAGCATTTTAAACATTATCCTTCATGATATTTTGGTGCACGTTTAAGCTATAAATTATATAACAGTTTCAAGTGGGCAAATATATTTGTTAATGTGACCTATTTTGACTAGTGTACTAATCACCTCTTCTATTTATAAGTTTTTAATATTATTAGCATTGTAATGTGTATTATTTATCTTTAAGCTTATACTTGATGAGTAATAAATCTGCACCAATTTACAAGTAACTTTTGAAAACTAAATTATTAAAAAATTTTTAATCTAGTGATCAGGGTATATAACTGACGAATTATTTTTACCTTGTGATGTTGACCATGTAAGGAAAAATGCAGTCTTATAAAAAATGGCCAGTCTGATGGAGGCCTGAGATGAAACAACCAGCGATGAATTACATATTCTAAGAGGGTCCAAAAGGCAACTCCAAGTACAAATAAAAATGGCATTGAATGGGGTCCATGCAGGTGCCCTGAAATGTGTTTTTTTTATCACCAAGTTAAATTAAAAAATATTTTGTATTAGAAAGAAAATTTGCAAGCAATCTAAAAAACAATTTTTATCACAAAAGCTACATGATTTCATTTGATTCAGAGGACATTCAAAATTTCTATTCAGCTAATGTCATTTATATTTTATTCATAAAGCCTTCTGCCTGGATCTTATGATACATTAGATTTATTTGTTCTTTTGCTGCTACAGTTTCTAAAGCATGAATTACAACAAAAAAATTACAGAATTTGACCTTAAGGCAAAGTAGCGTAAAAGAATTTTTTTTAAATGAATGATTTACTCGCTACACATTTCAACTTAAAAGTTGTCCTACATTACAATAATTAGACAGAACTTTTATTTAACAAATGCATCATTGCATAATTTTAAAAAATCAATAATTGCTAATAACAATAAAATTCAGGAAGTAGAAATAAATTATCAATAAGTCAAAGGCAATTTTAAACAAAAATGTTTATAAAATTTTATGTAACATAAACTAGATCTAGCTAGAGAATAAAAATAAATTTACCTAAGGCATTTTTAGGCCACATTTCTGGTTCCTGAGAAAGGTTTGTATAAGATGACCAAATCATGAAGAAGATAACAGGAAGCCATGTGATCGGGACGTACCACCAATCAGCTTTGGTCAGCATCTCGGCTAGGTCAGATTGGAAGAGTCGCACCGGCCAGTCCACCTGCTGGTGTGTCCAGCTAAAGTACTTGTCTCCAAGTAGTTCTACTTGACCCAGCAAGGGCTTGGACCAATCAACAAGGTCATTTTTCATCTGAGGAATCAATCATGCATAAATATTTTATTAAGGTGAACTTTCTTTTAAAGCAATGTTACATTTTATAAGTCATGTAAGTGATAACTTGAATATGCCCAACTCCAACCATACCAGCAAAGGTTCTACCCATTACTCACATATTCTAATCTTCTTTTCTCTGTGCTTGTTATATGACTGTAATGTCCATTTGTATGCTGAAAAAAAGTAATATAATTATATGTATAAAAAAATAATTCATGCCTAAATAAAAAAATAATATATATATATATATATATATATATATATATATATATATATATATATATATATATATACATGTATATACACACATTCAAACACTTGACTGTTTGAATATAAGCAATGTAAATGTACAAACAGCAATGTGTACTTTTCAAATACCCAATTAAGATAATTACTGTAATTTATGTAAGGGCAGTCATCTAGGCTTCACAGAAAATGGATGGAAAAATACTGGACTTCATTTGACTTTCAAGTAGAGACCAACTGTCCAACATTAAATTCTTAACCTTGAGACAAGCAACATATAGATGAATGGATTTTTTGTATGAGTGCTTGAGTTTCAGCCACATCGCAAGAAATTGCGGCATATGTTTATAGTCCCATGATAGTGTATGGGGATGTCCACACCAATATGATGATCAAGTATTTGTTTATATGTTCACATGTTATTATATGATCACGTGTTACTATATGGGGGGTGTCCAGATCTACATGACGATCAACAAGAGGATCACACATTTGTTTATACGGGTCACATGTTATTATATGAGGGTGTACACATGATGGTTCACGTGTTACTATATGAATAATGAGGATGTCCACTTCAACAAGATCATCACGTGATAGTGTATGATAATGTCCACCAGAGTTTCTTCCAGGCATCTCTTCGGGGGGGGGGGGGGGGAAGTCTACCGCCCCCCCCCCCCCGAACGAAATGAAATTTATATAGAAAATATATATTTTTAGCAGTGTCCCCCCCCCCCCGAAGAAAGTCTACCGCCCCCCCCCCCCCCCGAAAATTTCAAGTGCCCCCCCCCCCCCGATAAAAAAAACACTGATGTCCACACCAACACGCGCTAAGCCACGTGACTCGTATTTCTAGACACGCACCAGACGAAGCTGTGACTTGCAGATTTACAACTTGGAATTAAACAAAGCTGTTTGTTTCGCTAATGACGGTCAAGGCTTGAAGTTGATAGAATTATTGGATACGTAACCTTGACATAGATCTACATGTTGGAAAAAGAAGTTAAGAAAACGATACACTATAAATAATAATTAAAAGCATGGAGGTGATTTCACAAAAATAAACTTAACAAAGGGAGGTGATTATACATTTAGTTAAGGGTATGTGAAGGTTATGGGACTTGATTACCAATGTAAAAGATAATCTTCTTAAAATGAGTTAGCTCACAAATCGATTAATTTGCTCATTAATCAATTCACCGTGATTTAATTTGAATAGTGTGTGGTCTTTTTAATGACTAGGCCAACATTAAAATATAATTATGGAATTTAATTAGTTTAATGACTTGCCGAATAGCCTTAGCATTTAAGCTGATTTAAGAAAGTGTTAAAAAAACTGCATTAACTTGGTAGTTGGGCATATGGTGGTCGTTTTAATGATTAGAGATTTTGTCGTTATGTGTATAGCTGTTGTATGTATATTTATGGGTTTAGAGTTATTGTCGTTATATTTATGGGTTTAGAGTTGCTGTCGTTATATTTATTATTTATGGGTTTAGAGCTGTTGTCGTTATATTTATGGGTTTAGAGTTGCTGTCCTTATATTTATGGGTTTAGAGTTGCTGTCGTTATATTTATGGGTTTAGAGTTGTTGTCGTTATATTTATAGGTTTAGAGTTGCTGTCCTTATATTTATGGGTTTAGAGTTGCTGTCGTTATATTTATGGGTTTAGAGTTGCTGTCGTTATATTTATGGGTTTAGAGCTGTTGTCGTTATATTTATGGGTTTAGAGTTGCTGTCGTTATATTTATGGTTTAGAACTGTGTCAGTGGCGTCGCTAGGTCGTGTGTCACCCGGTGCGGCACCTGATGGTGTCACATCCACCCCTTTATTTTTCTATGTAAATTTTGCAATTGGTGTCTCCCCCCCCCCACCAGTAAAAGCCTTAAATGATTCACATTTAATACTAATGAAGTTTATCTATAGTCGTTTGTTAATAAAGCTGTGTATCTCTTTCCCCCCCCCCCTTGTCACAGTCGTCATTATGTACTTAAAATACTGTTTTAAATCTGATTAACCATTCATTGAACTGGCAAAAAAAAAAAATTATTCGACATATCTTGCAATTTTTTTGTCTTGGTGTCACCCCCCCCCCCTCTCCTATAGGATGTCAACCGGTGCGGTCCGCATCCCCCGCCACCGCCTCGTGACGCCCCTGGCTGTTGTCTATACTTTTGGGTTTACAGCTGTTATCGTTATATTTATGGGTTTAGAGATGTTCTCGTTATATTTATCTATAGTCGTTGTCTTTATATTTTGATGTGTTGTTGTTGTTATGGTTTGATGTGTTGTCATATTTATGGGTGTCGTATTTACGTATAGGTGTTGTTATTACGCCCTTTGTTTTAAAAATGTAAATGTGTGTGTTAGAACGCAGACAATTGAATTATTGTTCGAACTTATCTTATCTCACTCTCCCAATCCGATATTCACTCGCATTTTAATTAAGACAGAAACATTAAGTTACGATACGTGCCATGTTGCATGTCTGTAAGCAGGATTTATTGTATTTTAAAATCTAATTCTTTCCAATAAAAAGATCTTTGTGGAGTATCTATTTTATATGCTAATCGGCCAAACCGGTGTTTATAGCGGTAAATATTTCTATAGAACGCATCGATACTACTGTGTGATTAAATAATCGATACCAGAAGCGCCTTCTTTACTTGGCTTTGACCGTAGTATTTTCCTGTGGGCAGGAACTATCACATTATTCACATGCCAGTTTGGATCCTAAACACACAGCGCTTTTATTTTATTTTTTAGCATTAGACTGCAGGAATTCTAACCCATACCTGGCAACTATTCTAATTATATTTCCACTGCCGGTAAAATCAATATTTTTTATGTTTAGAAAATCATCTTAAATTCAGGCACAAAGGGAAAGAGAAGAAAAAAACGAAAATGTTTTAGTGGGAATAATGACGTGATTGTGGAGATCTGAAGTAACAATTGGAAATGATTTGTCAAGCGCGGACTAAACTGACAACTCGCTCCTGTGATGTCTGATGTTACTTTTGATGTCTGATGTTGCTTTTGATGTCTGATGTTACTTTTGATGTCTGATGTTGCTTTTGATGTCTGATTGACGGTTATCCGTTTTTAGACTATCAGTGACATTAAGCGTTTGTAGACATATATGAATATGAACTGGCTTTATCTAGTTTAGAGTAGATCATATTGATAAAAAAAAAACAACAACACAAAACCTTAAAAACAACAGACTAAGTAGACACACAGGCCATCTATTTAAATAAAATACCAAACAGTTTTAGATTTATATCCTAATAATTATTTCAGAAAGATAAATAATTCAATATGTAGACGGACAAACGCAGTTAATTTTTGGGACTGGCAAACTCTGTTTGGTGGTAGCTAATAGCGGGAACAGCTCAGTATAAACAACACACTACTGTGTTCTAGGTCAGACCAGTTCACGTCTACACAATGTTTATTGACTATTGATGAACACACGGGAATTAACACACGATTTTAAAACTGTCTATCTCGATGACGCAGTCTTTGTGAAGCCCTCAGAAATTGATGTATGACCATATACATACATTAACAACATAAGACATACGCATGATCATGTGATTTGATGTCCTATTTTTATCCAATCATTCAATCCGGATAATTTTATAAAAAACAAACCACTTTAAAACATGAGAAAACTACACTGACTGGTATAAGAACAATCCCACGCCCTCCTTCATCAGATGAACAACCTCACTCCTTCTACTATTTGTTCACCCAACCCACCTCATATGTAACACCTCCTTTATGAACACCCCCACCTCCTCACCGCCTCAGGAAACTTTCCCTTTCATCTCTAAATGAAAATACATGAACTAAAAAAATTCATAAAAAACGTTTTAATTACAAGCTTTTATGTAATGATGCACTAAAAAGTAGAAAATAAATTATAGACTACTGTTTAAATAACTATAAAGAAAAGCGTGGGTCACTTTAGTATCTATTGGATACCTTTACTAATGTTAAGGAAGACACCCACGCTTTTCTTTCTAGTTATTTAAACAGTAGTCTATAATTTATTTTCTACTTTTTAGTGCATCATTACATAAAAGCTTGTAATTAAAACGTTTTTTATGAATTTTTTTTTCAGTACTTTACATGTTTTATTTATAATAGAGTTACATGACTAAAAACCATTGCGCGCCTACTGAACATCACGTTCAGTAGGCGCGCAATGGTTTTTGAACGCAGCCATTACGTGATGGCGCAGCTATTGAAGGTGATGACGCGTGTGGTGTGGTTGGCTAGACATGCCTACTAATTCGGTCCAAATTTTTATTAATTCATAAAAAATTAATTAGGCATCCAATTAAGTCAAATTTAGTTTCAGATTGCATTGTCTTCATGTCTTGACCCACGTGCCAACTTTGAATCGTATCGGTCAAGTAGAACTGTCCAAATTTTCACTCCTGCGTTTCCGTCTAGACAGACTGACGACAGACAGAGGAAGTGAGTTAAATAAAAGCTTGTAAAAAAACAACAATTCCCCATAACAGTCGATTGAACGCCCAAGTACAACCGTCGACTAAGAAAAAAAAATAACTAGATCTAAACTCCAACATCAAATAATTACAAAATTCTAAAAAATAAATAAAAAATAATCATATCAATCCATTTCTATCGATTATTTGATAGACTTAAAAAAAATATTTTGAAAGTATGTTTTTTTACATACCAAAATGTAGACTCATTAAAAAAAAAACACGTTTTGATATGCCAAACTTCCTAGTGAGTTTAGTGCAGCTATTTTACCTTATGACCCCATTTTAATCCCCACCCCTTTCGTTAGCCTCGTTATCGATATAATTTATACTTCGGTTTCTTCACAACCCCCTCATCCCACATTGTTTTATTTGAAATACCCAGCGATCGATTACGATAAAAATGATTTTCTAATGGGTTGAAGTTTTTATTTTTAAATTTCTTCTAAGCACGCGCTGATACTTAAAAAGAGACAAATATCGACATCACGTGACCAACCAACCATTGATCGGTTGACTTAGGAAAATAAAAATCACGTGACATTACGTTTACGATTGACAATCAATGACAACAAGCAAGGTAACCAATAACAAAAATAGTAAGCTGGAGGAAAATTAATAATTCGATTTTTAAAAAAAAAATTATGTGGAGGTGGATCAACTTGGACTATTTCTACATCTGTTGGAGACAACAATTCGTAAAGGAAAGTTCTAGAGAAAGTTGACCATTTTAAACCTAGAAATTGGGTAGAATATAAGCGAGCACGGAAAAAATTATTTTTAGAGTTGCAAATATTTTGCAGTTTCTGTAGGACAATGATGTTATCAGGGTCGAATAGGGAAGGGTCGATATGGGTCGATTAATGTGTGGTCCTAACGGGCACGTCCCTAGGGATCTATTAGCAAGAAAGAGGTGGGGGCATAATTGTAATATGTGCGTTTTTCTTTGAATGCATCGTGTATGGTGTGGACAGGGTCAGGCGTAAATATTGCATAGTAAGTCATGCAAGCAGTTGATGTACCCGTAGATATATGACATATGGGTTATTTCGGTTAACCGTACCCTCATACAGAAACACTGGTATCGCTGACAGGTATAACTTAGGTCAACATTAAGTTTTAGAACAACGTATGATCAGCAGCGTCACTTACTTATTCGATCGGCGAAGCAAGAGGCGGTCATTTCCAAATAACAGCAGGGGCGGAACTACAGTGCCGCCAGACCCCGCAATGCGGGGGGGGGGGGGGGGGGGGGGGGGGGGCCCACGACGTTTAGGGGCCCAATTCCGACCAAAAAAAAAAAATGAATTTTCTTTTCATAAATAAGGTTTTACGTGCACTTTGATAGTGTTTTTGTAAAAAACAAACAACAGTTCTACTATAGCAGTGATTGTTCTACAGTAACTAACACACACAGATGCGTAGAAAAATATACAATCCACAAGAGCTGTACCTTGAAAGATAGGCAAACGTTCAGACTACTTCCACGACTCACTGCCCTTCATTAAAACACGGGTGCCCATAAAGCTCATTTAAATAGTTTTGTACTATGTAAATTAAAAAGCAATTTATTCTCTTAATTATTATTTAAATAAAACATACTAAAGGATATTATAGATATAAAAATGAATGCATTCAAAACTAATAATATAAATACAAAAAATCATAAAAATAAACATAATGCGAGAAACCATTGCACAAATCAAGCTTGCGTGTTTATATAATTTTGACCAGCTTCCTTGTGGTACGGTTTTTTTAATTATCAGTAAATTTGAAAATGTAATTAAAAAAAAAAAAACAGATTTGTACAACACGATTATTGCGGGCCCGAAATGAGTTCGGACTTATTGTTGTCTGGTTTGTTATCTCAGAGTGTTTATACATTGCAATGAAATAGATTAAAATACTCAGGTAATAGAGTATATATATATATATATATATATATATATATATATATATATATATATATATATATATATATATATATATATATATATATATGGGGGGGGGGGGCCCAAAATTTTTTTTTGCGGGGGAGCCTTTATTTTCTAGTTCCGCCACTGAATAACAGACGGCTGTTTTCGAATAATAGGCGACTATATAACAGCTACAGATGGATCGAATGCCATTTGGCAAACACAATTAAATGTATCGATCTATTGGGTTTCTTTGCGTAGCTAAATCCCCCCCCCCCCCCCCCCATCACCTTCAAATAGAACAGAAAGGTCGTAGTAAAAAAATGGCTGCAATTTTTTTTTTTTAAATCCTATGTTTGTGACCTCGAGTAATCCAGATGACTGGCGTTATTTCTTGCATTTTTTGTTTTATTTCAATAATCTAACGCTTAGATTTCTATCACAGAAATCCGCTCCAACACTCCCTCCCCCGCTTTACATGTATTGTAGGCTGATGTCACTTTCGTTTTGAGGTCAGTAAAAAATAAAACACAACAAAACTACTTAGAACATCAAGTTTGACGTTTTTCTTGTTATAATGCTAAAATATCTATCCTTAAATATTTTTAGATATTTGGGTTTAAATCCGTTTATAATATTAGCATATAAAAACCCTGTTTACCAATTGTTTGAAAATTAATTGCCCCCCCCCCCCCAAAGAACTATTTGTTAATCTATAGTATACATACTACATACATTTTTTTTTCATTCATTATTTTGATTTTTTAACATTGTAGAAATCCACCCCCCCCCCCCCTCTTTTTAATTTTTTTCCCCTTATTTTCTTTCCCACAACTAAAATGTATACCCTACAGCTGTTGCCGATTGCCGGGACGATAGCAGTTTTTAGCACTAGCTATCTCATAATCTCGCGCCTTGTTCCGGGTCAGCGACCACGCGCATGCGCACATTCTCTGTTTACTTTCTAACAAACGAAAGTGCGATACACGGAATAGTATGAATGCGACTCGTGGTACACTTGTCCTTTCTTGGCGGAGTGCTCATTCCCGCTTTAAACTTTTGTCTCGATACTCATGTGCTTACACTCCTAGTTTTCCTGTCCACACAATGGATAATTAATTACAGCAGAGTAGTTTTATAACATTTGAACACAATTCAAAAACTAAAACGATTTGAAAGCGACACCAACACCTTACACCGCTATCCGCAAACATTTCAATTTTTACCGTCGCGTGAATCTCCAGCGTCCTGGTTGCCCCCCCCCCCCCCCCCCACCCTCCCACTCTAACTGTAGAAACTGAGTCAAAAGCCCCCGAATGGGCTGATTACCTGCAAAACTGGACCCGAAGTTCGATCATCGCTTAAATTATTTATTAGCTCTGAATAATTGAAAGGCGATGTGCGTGATTTCTGGCGTGGGTTACAGTGCTTCTTTTGTTGTATGTTCGTGGACCCAGGGCGTACTTTCTTTATACGCGGGTGAAAGTTGGTGCGAATATGTACTTGTTACGTAGTTACGTTTTCAAACGGCGATAGAACAGTGGCAACAGTTCGCAGTGTCACCTGATTGGCTATGTCTGTGGTAGAATATCACCCCTTTGATGACATGTTTCCCTGTCAAGACAGTGAGTGTTAAAACATCAGTTGTCTGATTGTAGGTAGATGGCAGATGGTAGGTAGAAACTTATTCTGTTATTTCTGTCATCCAAATTTACCATGTTGTCCTCTGCCTTTATTTACACCCCTGGGATGAAAATGTTAGAGCTTATAATAGGGGCTTTACTACTGGCCACAGTGCAGTTCAAGGGATCATCTTAATTGCTGTGATCTTTTTAATAAATGAAATCAAGACTTTGGCCGGTCCACCATGGCCAGTCCGCGGATTGGCCGGCCAAAGGCCGAAATGAAGCAAAGTTTCGGACTTTGGCCGACCAATGGGAGACGATATTGGCCAATGCGCGGATTGGCCGGCCAATCCGCGCATTGGCCGACTTCGGGCTTTGACCGTAACATATATATATATATATATATATATATATATATATATATATATATATATAGCCGATGTTTAAATTCAATTAAAAAATCATTATCATCAACACTGGTTCCTCTTGTGTTTATCACAAATCTCTGTAGGACCAGGTCATCACTACTCTACAGCAGATAATCATATGGAGTGGTCATCTCGATCTGGTGGAGTGGTCATCTCGATCTGGTGGAGTGGTCATCTCGATCTGGTGGAGTGGGCACTGCGATCTGGTGGAGTGGTCATCTCGATCTGGTAGAGTGGGCACTTATCCTCGAGATCTACCAGTCCCTACCACAGCCATTATGACAGGTGTGAACAGCTCGAGGGGGCGCTAGTGCGGACACCTTAATCAACAGACTAATTGCAGGTGGCGCTGTGATGTCATGTGATGTTGATCACATGACCGGCTCTCTTCGTGCCACTACAGCGGTCTCAAATTAAAAATAAACATTGCCAGGTTTTCTGTACTAGGCGTAAGGCTGCTCTTGGGAGTCTCTTAAAGTTCATGACAAAACTTCACCCCCCCCCCCCGCTCCTTCCTATGGCACACCAACCCCACCCCTCCAACATTATAATCTTTTGGAGAGGTATTAAGATCAATATATAAGCGCGTATTTTTGTCTGTGTATTATAATTAAATAATAAAGTATTAATTTGTACTTGCCGTGGGTCAAGCAAGTGCCGCATTAATCAACTCTAACGTCCCCACCTCCGCCTTCTTCGCCTTACTACTATCAATACTATAATCGCCAAACAGACAACCACTGCAGAACTCGAACCCAAATATTTACCAGTACTAGATATGGGATAATGACCTTTAGGAAGCGTACAGTGCCCCGTAGATCCTAAACTAATTAGTCGTAAAGATTTTCCCGATGTCCCAATCAACATGAATGGTCAATCACTGATTATCTCATTTTATTCCACAAAACTTTAATTACATCCTCCTTCATAATGTTTAAATAAGCTTGTATTTACATTTGACCTTTTTCGAATGGCACTTGGCTCAATAAAATTGAAATATTTTTTTTAAAAATCATACTCTCGAAAAATCAATTAAAAATAATTCTTAAGTAGGCTCTCATCCAGAACCGGCAATAAATGTGTAGTTTTAAATTATTCGCCGACACACCGGATGTAAACAATACCGACCCGGTGCTACACAGCGTGTACCGGAAAATGTAACATTAATCAACCGTGAATATTTTTTTAGTGGCGTGTTAGACATAGATCTAGTTGACACTTTTTATGTGTATACGGGGATAAGGGGTGGAGATAGTGGGGTGGGGGTGTTTACCACGTTATGTAACGTATTTACTTATAATTAATTAAGTAATCAATGGTTATGTGCCTACGTGTAGACAAATTAGTTCAAGCCGCGAGGTTGGCACAAGGAGATGGCACATGTTATACGTCACGTAGTGAGAGGTCATAGTTCATAGCACCACGTGACTCAAAAACTTCACAGGTGTGGTAATTTCTTTCAGATGTCCTAGCAGACTACAGGAAAAGACAGACAACATGACGAGTCTAGCAGACTACAGGACGAGCCTAGCAGACTACAGGACAAGACAGACTAGAGGACGAGTCTAGCAGACTACAGAAAGGACGAGTCTAGCAGACTAAAGGACGAGTCTAGCAGACTACAGGACAAGACAGACTAGAGGACGAGTCTAGCAGACTACAGGACAAGACAGACTAGAGGACGAGTCTAGCAGACTACAGGACAAGACAGACTAGAGGACGAGTCTAGCAGACTACAGGACAAGACAGACTATAGGACGAGTCTAGCAGACTACAGGACAAGACAGACTAGAGGACGAGTCTAGCAGACTACAGAAAGGACGAGTCTAGCAGACTACAGGACGAGTCTAGCAGACTACAGGACAAGACAGACTAGAGGACGAGTCTAGCAGACTACAGGACAAGACAGACTACAGGACGAGTCTAGCAGACTACAGGACAAGACAGACTAGAGGACGAGTCTAGCAGACTACAGGACAAGACAGACTACAGGACGAGACAGACTACAGGACGAGTCTAGCAGACTACAGGACGAGTCTAGCAGACTACAGGACAAGACAGAGTACAGGACGAGTCTAGCAGACTACAGGACAAGACAGACTAGAGGACGAGTCTAGCAGACTACAGGACAAGACAGACTAGAGGACGAGTCTAGCAGACTACAGGACAAGACAGACTAGAGGACGAGTCTAGCAGACTACAGGACAAGACAGACTACAGGACGAGTCTAGCAGACTACAGGACAAGACAGACTAGAGGACGAGTCTAGCAGACTACAGGACAAGACAGACTACAGGACGAGCCTAGCAGACTACAGGACGAGCCTAGCAGACTACAGAAAGGACGAGTCTAGCAGACTATAGGACAAGACAGACTATAGGGCGAGTCTAGCAGACTACAGAAAGGACGAGTCTAGCAGACTACAGAAAGGACGAGTCTGACTAGATGAGACAGATACTAGACAACACGACTAAAAAAAGTGTGTGCTGATGATCTACATAAGCAGAATAATTTATTGCCAATTTTCATCCATATTATATTACATTTGTATTGCATAAATTAATGTCGATGGGACTGTTTTTCCAACACTTGGATTTCCATTTTGTACGTAGGTTGTTTTTGTATGAATGTATGTGTAAGTTGCAATGGGTAGGTATAAATGTATGTACGCAGCATAAACCTATTAAGTGCATACAAAGTAAAAGTTATATTTAACCAATAGTTCTAGTGAAACTCTTATTATTTGTTTTATAGAAAATCATAAATCGAGGAATCAACAGTATAGCCAGACACATGAGTTAAATTATTACTTTGCCCCCCCCCCCCCCCGATCGGATACAAGACAGAAGTTAAATTATTACCTGGACAGGTATAACCCTTAGAGGCGTAGCTAGGGCAGGGCCCGGGCGCCGACCTTACGGGGGTGCCCAACGGGGTACAAAAAATTACTAAAAACTCTTTCTGAGTTGCACTAGTGTATTGTACACAGTCGAAGTTGAAATATAGACAGATTCTTGGCTTTACGGATTTATTTAAACTTTTTGTACATCAATTGTGACATCAAATTCAAATTGTGGGCTATAAAAAAAAAATGGATAGTCTCCACGCCTCTGACAACCAGTCGTAAAACATACCTGAGCCGTGGGGTGTCTTTCAATCGCCGGAGATTACGATGACATTGTTTTAAGCTTATGCCATTTTTACAGCTTTTATTTTTAGATCCGCCTCGTTTTGGGCGACTACAGTGTACCGTATAGGACATGGTAGAGTTTGTCTGTACGCACCGTCCACGTCTTGGGTTTTTGATTTAGTACCCCCCCCCCCACCGTCCACGTCTTGGGGTTTTTATTTAGTACCCCCCCCCCCCACCGTCCACATCTTGGGTTTTTTTATTTAGTACCCCCCCCCCCACCGTCCACGTCTTGGGGTTTTTATTTAGTACCCCCCCCCCACCGTCCACATCTTGGGTTTTTTATTTAGTACCCCCCCCCCCCACCGTCCACATCTTGGGTTTTTGATTTAGTACCCCCCCAACCGTCCACGTCTTGGGGTTTTTGATTTAGTACCCCCCCCCCCCCACCGTCCACGTCTTGGGGTTTTTGATTTAGTACCCCCCCCCACCGTCCACGTCTTGGGTTTTTGATTTAGTACCCCCCCCCCCCACCGTCCACGTCTTGGGTTTTTGTTGATCTAGTACCCCCCCCCCCACCGTCCAAATCTTGGGGTTTTTATTTAGTACCCCCCCTCTCCGCAACGTCCAGGACCTGAGGTTTGTGTTGATCTAGTACCCCCCCCCCCCACCGTCCACGTCTTGGGTTTTTGATTTAGTACCCCCCCCCCCCCACCGTCCACGTCTTGGGGTTTGTGTTCATCTAATGGGGCCCAAACGCATCTAGAATTAAACCCGGGGAAATAGAGTACAAAAAGGAATGTTCCATTATTGAATCAAACGGTTCATGGGGCAGGTGAAGTAGAGTTCACCAGTATCTGTGACCTCGGCATTAGGGGGGATAGTGTGGTCAGCACTTTACCCAGCCGATTTTGTTCGGTGGACTCAGTGACGTACCAATGACTTGAACCCGGATTCGAACTCGGGACTTTCGGGTTAGCAGTCTAGCGCTGTCCCCTAAATAGATATAGTACACTTAGAAAAAACCCTGTAATGTGCAGTGAAGCAGGGGCAGTTATAACATAACTCTCACCCAACGCCTGAATAAAACCTAGAGTTATTTTTCTTGTTAAAAAAATGTAAATGTCGCCGTATTGATGAAACTTGGGAAAAATAAGTTTGAATGAAAAACATCAATTTAAAAAAAAAAACATCATTAACTTTTCTTTGTAGACGGCTTGTTCAATAAGTTGAGCCGTAATATAGACTCTGATTCCTCTCTCTCAGCAGACGAACACAAAATTAGATGCTTTCAATTCAAGACGGAGCTGTACACGTTACATGAGTTGATCTAATTAATACATGACAACAACTTTTCTTATTAAGATCTTCTCAATACAAATTAGAAGATTGATTCTTACAGACATACAGAGCTAGCGAAAATAAAGGTAAATAAAAGGTTTCAACATTGTACTCTCTGGGATTTTTGTGAATAAAAAAAATGAGTAAAATATATAGATGCTCAGTGATGTGAATATTGGTGTATTGGGCCAGTAATGGGCACACGGGATGAATGAATTGTCTCCCTCTATGTAGTATTAAAAATATTGTGTCGGACTAGTTCAACCACCTCGCACCCTCTATAAAGATAATGCAAGCTACTCTCTTGATAAGTGCCGACTAGTTTTTTAAATTTGAAAAAAAAGTTTTTCCTACTTTTAATCCCATGGTTATTACAGTTGTGATGTATTCCTGTCTATCTTAAACTCGATCGCCCAGTGATCGAATCGATCTCGATCAACTCAGCCATGCGTGAGATTATTCATATCGATCACATTCAGGAGAAATTCGATCCGTCACGTGATATCAAATTAAATTTCAAAATGTGATTTTAATCACGTACATTCAGAGCTAGTTTGTTATATCGATTTTGTTCCATATCAATCTATTTATAGGTTACAAACATGACATATGTGAACTTGGTCTATCACCATTCTGTGAGAATATAGTCTATCAGCGACTGAATGTGAACATGGTCTACCAGTGACTATATTTGTAAATTAAAAAATTAATGAGAATATCCATTCGAAAAACTTTTTAATGAATGGATTTTTTACATTGAGAAAAAAGTCATTAAAAACTAATTAACGGATATCAATACGCCCCGACTTAAGATCAGTCGGCGAGGAAAAGAAATGTTTATTTTTGGTCGAACCCAGTTAGAGATATTCTTCGGGTTGAACCCAACCAAAGATATGCTTCGGGTTGAACCCAACTAGAGATATGCTTCGGGTTAACCCAGCTAGCGATATGCTTCGGGTTGAACCCAACCAAAGATATGCTTCGGGTTAACCCAGCTAGATAGGCTTCGGGTTTAACCCAGCTAGAGATATGCTTCGGGTTGAACCCAGCTAGAGATATGCTTCGGGTTGAACCCAGCTAGAGATATGCTTCGGACTATTGTCTTCGTCAGGGGTAGCATGGGGTCAGCTGTAGCGGGGGGTCAGCCATTAGAAAAAGGGGTCGAGTTTAAGGGATCAGGTCAAACAGGTTACATCAGGTTAGGTCACGTGGGATCAGGTCGTCTTATGGTCAGATCTTTTGGGGCAGGTCTTGGGGTCATGTCTTTTGTGTTCAGGTTACTTGTGGGCAGACACTTGGGGTCAGATCAATTGGGGTCAGGTAGTGTCAGATATACTAGGGATCTTAGAGTCAGATATGTTTGAAAAGTTTTACGTCACTCATGTAGGTTGGGGTACACAGACCCCCAGTTTAGATCCGCTGTCGGCAAACATTAAACGGGGAATTACAAAAACCAGCATCGACCCCGGATCGAATCTTCATGTTACGTCACAGCGCGTATTGAACTTTTGGCAGCCAAAGACGCCTATTGCCCTCCCGAGGGGGGGGGGGGGGGTCTTTCCGCGTGAGCAGAAAGGTGAAATCGATATCTGCGTTTATTCGCACCTGCATGAATTCAGTCAAAGAAAACAAAATCTACCTCAGCGACCCAGTTTGAAATGCTGAAGTAATGGAATGTCAAAAGGCACGCACTCGCAGTCACGCTTCTCAGCAAACTATAATTAAAAAACCATCATATGAAATTTAAAAGAAATTGAAGCTCGGATACTCAATCATTGTCCCATAAATCATGTAGCCCCACAATCGATCAGGTGAAGTAGACGTTCATGCCTCTGCTGGCACTGTGGCAGGCGCCGTGGTCAGTCAAGCGAGACCTGGGTTCGCTGGTACCAATAACCCAGATAGAGTTCCAGGTCAGATCAGGACAAGATCGAACTCGACTTCTTGATCTGCTGTCGTCGCCGCGTCCCCCGTCCCAAATTTTCTACCATCCACATCCCCACCCTTTATTCTCATACATCCCACCCCCACCCACCCTATAAAAATATGCAAACAATCAATTTCGTTGCGTACCAAAAATAACTATAGATTACTTGAAGTTATTACACATCAACCAATAGAAAACAACCCAGAGAAAAGATCTATAACGTCAAACTCCACATAAACCAATCATACAAACCACACACGCAAATGCTACAAAACACATATACACATCACAAACTGTACACAAATGCCAAAAGCCACTCAAAATCATTACAAATCCCTTAATCCACAGAAATTCCATAAAACACTCACTAATCCCACAAAACACACTTAAATCCCACAAACCACACACACGTCCTACTAACCACCCCCCCCCCCCCCACACACACAGTTATCTACAGTTTAAGGATATCTTGTCATTCTGAAACACACCACAAACCACACCACAAACCCCACACAAACCACACACACATTTATCTACAGTTTGAGGATATCTTGTCATTCTGAAACACACACACACACCACAAACCCCACACAAACCACACACACAGTTATCTACAGTTTGAGGATATCTTGTCATTCTGAAACACACTCCGCCACGTTAGCGCGTAAACTTAACCTCGCCGTGGCAGGCTATTTATAGCCCCCAGCCCTACATAAGAAGACAAATTCCTCTCAGATCGCTACCATTATACCACAATCTCAGTTTACCTTTAAGCACACACTCGGTTATTACAATAAAAATAATACTTTAGTCAAGTGGGCCTACATTTATAGTTAAAGATGTTTATCTTTCTTTGTTTTTATGCAAATTTATTGTATTTTAACATAGGTTGTGTCTAGAATGGGGTGGGGTGGGGGCTTTGTTGAGACAAACGACAAGTCACGTGATGCCACATGTCAATCAAAAGTTGTACGGTGTCCTTGTTAAAGCCTGGACATTTTCTAGTGACGTCAAAATGAGCATGTCTTGGAGAGTTTCGTTCTAGACTGTCATGGCAGTACTGGTAGAGTGCGGGAGGAAGAGGTGGGATGAGGGGAAATGGTGAGAATGAGGAGAGAGAATGAGGCTAAAAAGAATTAGGACAGGATAAGAGAGAAAATGAGGAGAGAGGATGAGAGATAGATGAGGAGAGGATGAGGAGAGAGAAAGAGAGGATGATGAGAGGATGATAATGAGGAGAGAGAATGAGGAGAGAGAATGAGGCTAAAAAGAATTAGGACAGGATAAGAGAGAAAATGAGGAGAGAGGATGAGAGATAGATGAGGAGAGGATGAGGAGAGAGAAAGAGAGGATGATGAGAGGATGATAATGAGGAGAGAGAATGAGGAGAGAGAATGAGGAGAGGGTGTACCATGATAAGTAAAACTAACTTAATGAGTGGTAGAGAATTGATACTAAACAGCAGGTGTCATCTATACTATAATTTATACTCACATTTATCCTCTCCAAATGTTTCTGTAATTAAATTATGAGCTGAGCTCAGAAGATCACTCACACTTGGTTATAGGGCTGTTCTAAAGTGTGGGGGTGTGGGGGCTAGAGGACATTTTCTCACATCTGTGTATGTTAGGGCTGGTCTAAAGTGTGGGGGTGTGGGGGTTACAGGACATTTCCTCACATCTGTGTATGTTAGGGCTGGTCTAAAGTGTGGGGGTGTGGGGGTTAGAGGACATTTTCTCACATCTGTGTATGTTAGGGCTGGTCTAAAGTGTGGGGGTGTGGGGGTTAGAGGACATTTTCTCACATCTGTGTATGTTAGGGCTGGTCTAAAGTGTGGGGGTGTGGGGGTTAGAGGACATTTTCTCACATCTATGATAGGGCTGGTCTAAAGTGTGGGGGTGTGGGGGTTAGAGGACCTTTTCTCACATCTATGATAGGGCTGTTCTAAAGTGTGGGGGTTAGAGGACCTTTTCTCACATCTATGATGGGGCTGGTCTAAAGTGTGGGGGTGTGGGGGTTAGAGGACCTTTTCTCACATCTATGATAGGGCTGTTCTAAAGTGTGGGGGTTAGAGGACCTTTTCTCACATCTATGATGGGGCTGGTCTAAAGTGTGGGGGTGTGGAGGTTAGAGGACATTTTCTCACATCTGTGATAGGGCTGGTCTAAAGTGTGGGGGTTAGAGGACCTTTTCTCACATCTATGATGGGGCTGGTCTAAAGTGTGGGGGTTAGAGGACCTTTTCTCACATCTATGATGGGGCTGGTCTAAAGTGTGGGGGTGTGGGGGTTAGAGGACCTTTTCTCACATCTATGATGGGGCTGGTCTAAAGTGTGGGGGTTAGAGGACCTTTTCTCACATCTATGATAGGGCTGTTCTAAAGTGTGGGGGTTAGAGGACCTTTTCTCACATCTATGATAGGGCTGTTCTAAAGTGTGGGGGTTAGAGGACCTTTTCTCACATCTATGATAGGGCTGTTCTAAAGTGTGGGGGTTAGAGGACCTTTTCTCACATCTATGATGGGGCTGGTCTAAAGTGTGGGGGTGTGGGGGTTAGAGGACCTTTTCTCACATCTATGATGGGGCTGGTCTAAAGTGTGGGGGTGTGGGGGTTAGAGGACCTTTTCTCACATCTATGATAGGGCTGTTCTAAAGTGTGGGGGTTAGAGGACCTTTTCTCACATCTATGATAGGGCTGTTCTAAAGTGTGGGGGTTAGAGGACCTTTTCTCACATCTATGATAGGGCTGGTCTAAAGTGTGGGGGTGTGGGGGTTAGAGGAACTTTTCTCACATCTATGATAGGGCTGTTCTAAAGTGTGGGGGTTAGAGGACCTTTTCTCACATCTATGATAGGGCTGTTCTAAAGTGTGGGGGTTAGAGGACCTTTTCTCACATCTATGATAGGGCTGTTCTAAAGTGTGGGGGTTAGAGGACATTTTCTCACATCTATGATAGGGCTGGTCTAAAGTGTGGGGGTGTGGGGGTTAGAGGACCTTTTCTCACATCTATGATAGGGCTGTTCTAAAGTGTGGGGGTTAGAGGACATTTTCTCACATCTATGATGGGGCTGGTCTAAAGTGTGGGGGTGTGGGGGTTAGAGGACCTTTTCTCACATCTATGATAGGGCTGGTCTAAAGTGTGGGGGTTAGAGGACATTTTCTCACATCTATGATGGGGCTGGTCTAAAGTGTGGGGGTGTGGGGGTTAGAGGACCTTTTCTCACATCTATGATAGGGCTGGTCTAAAGTGTGGGGGTTAGAGGACATTTTCTCACATCTATGATGGGGCTGGTCTAAAGTGTGGGGGTTAGAGGACCTTTTCTCACATCTATGATAGGGCTGTTCTAAAGTGTGGGGGTTAGAGGACATTTTCTCACATCTATGATAGGGCTGGTCTAAAGTGTGGGGGTGTGGGGGTTAGAGGACCTTTTCTCACATCTGTGATAGGGCTGGTCTAAAATGTGGGGGTTAGAGGACCTTTTCTCACATCTATGATAGGGCTGTTCTAAAGTGTGGGGGTTAGAGGACATTTTCTCACATCTATGATGGGGCTGGTCTAAAGTTTGGGGGTGTGGGGGTTAGAGGACCTTTTCTCACATATATGATAGGGCTGGTCTAAAGTGTGGGGGTTAGAGGACATTTTCTCACATCTGTGATAGGGCTGTTCTAAAGTGTGGGGGTTAGAGGACATTTCTTCACACCTGTCTATGTATGTGTGTGAGAGAGGGTTGATATTTATCGCCATCAACGTGTAAAGGTATGTGTGTATATGTGTGTGTGTGTGTGAAGGTTGATATTTAACACCATCATCGTGTAACGGTGTGTAAGTGTGTATATATGTGTGTGTGTGAGGGTTGATATTTAACACCATCAACGTGTGACGGTGCGTGCGTCACGTCACGATCAAAATATTCAATCACGTGGTGTAAGCCAGACTTACAACAGAGACACACAACAATGTAGACACACAGTTGACCCAAGTCACAACAATGTAGACACACAGTTGACCCAAGTCACAACAATGTAGACACACAGTTGACCCAAGTCACAACAATGTAGACACACAGTTGACCCAAGTCACAACAATGTAGACACACAGTTGACCCAAGTCACAACAATGTAGACACACAGTTGACCCAAGTTTTGCAATCTCAAATTACTCCAGCACAGGTTGAAAGCTACAACTGTTAAATTATGCACATTTGAACCATTAGCGATTGCGCCATTAGGGCTTTATCGGCCTGACCGTTCCAGCTGAAGTGTTTGGAAAACCACTGAGGCGTGACGTCGCTGACCGCGGGTGACTGGACCTGCTGTTTCACGAACACATGTCGCCACACCCTTGCCCCACATGTCGCCACACCCCTTGCCCCACCCCTTACCTAGCTACCATCTTACCCACACAAACATCGGTCCGTACCCCCACCCCATCCCCCACAGCAACGCCAAACGAACTAAGGAGCACTTCGTGGAACGTGTATTTTTACACATCCTAATAAGTAATTTCACCTGTAACTGTTATAATTAACACGTGGTATTGCATGATAAAAAAAAATATACTAAAACTTTTAAGTATTTTAAGCTTAAACCACTAAAGTTATGTTACAGACATACACTAAAAACCAGAAGTATAAAAACCCATAGTTCTTGCATACGAGTATTTTTTTCATAAGCAGTTAAAAATTTTTGGTAACCAAACAAAAAAAACCACTCACACAAAAAACAACACTGAAAGTGGGCTGAACGATCAAATATTCGTTTCACGAGGTACAAGTGCACGCTGTTATTAATAAAACACGATCAATTATCGTTTGATTGGTAATTCGGTGGGCGAGTGGCCATCGATTTGAAAGAAAGAATATTGGCTTTAGGGAGGTTCTCAATCCTGGAAGTCTGACCAATTGGACAGAGGGCCGTTCTCAATCATTGAAGTCTCGACTTGAATCTAGGGAGATTCTCATGCCATGTAGCGTGAGGGCCGACTAGATTCCCCAATGGCTACAATGGCTACAGGGGTAGCCTAAGATCTGCCAGACTGCATCTGTCGCCCTGTTTGATGTGGTAGCTATGTAGCACAAAACGACAGACCGACTGTTTGTACGGCTCACAAGATATTTATTTTTTGCTCTATAAAACTGTATTTTCATTGTGTTAAAATTTAAAATAAAAAATGATGTTTGTGTATGGCTCATGGTTATATATTGGTGCAAGGGATGAATTATGTGCAGATCCCATGTATATGCTGTGAACACCAACGTACATGTGCATAAATAAATAAATAAATAAATAAATATATATATATATATATATATATATATATATATATATATATATATATATATATATATATATATATATATATATATATGCAGAGGCGTAGCCAGGATCGTCTCAACGGGGGGTTCCAATTTTTACCCGGGGACAAACTTTCGATTTGTACCCCCCCTCATAGTTTATAATATATAGAGGGGTCTATGGGGGGGCGGTTATGACCCCCCTAACCCCCCTGCCTACGCCACTGTGTGTGTGTGTGTGTGTGTGTATGTGTGAGTCTGTGCTTGTTTGTGCAGGGTCACACGTATGCGTTGGTTAAATAAATAGTTAATAAAAAATATTGAGTAACCGTCCCTGGCTAAAAAAAAAAGATAGTTTCAACAATTTTACGAGCCTTGTTTTATTAGGTTTAGCAACACTATGGCCAGGAGCTGATAAACTAGACTCTATTACTAACAGCTACATCGTGGTGTGTTGGGCAGGGAGGGAGGGAGGGGAATTAACTGGCAATATAACAATAAAACTCAACAGCTGCTGTACTCAGGGTTTTAAAAGTTAGACTGATAAGGACAGAGCTCGCCAAGGGAGTTAATTTATAATTATAAAAAGGGAGATAACAATAATTAGCCTTTTTTGTGTGTTACCACTTGAAATTTCTTTGGGTAATGAAAATGTGATGACATCTTCGGTATTTAGTCGAGTAGGTTGAGGTGGGAATAAAGGTGGTCTATAGGAATATAGAAAGAGAGATGGTCGAGAAAGGTGGTATAGAAAGGTGGTATAGAAAGGTGGTATAGAAAGGTGGTATAGAAAGGTGGTATAGAAAGGTGGTATAGAAAGGTGGTATAGAAAGGTGGTATAGAAAGGTGGTATAGAAAGGTGGTATAGAAAGGTGGTATAGAAAGGTGGTATAGAAAGGTGGTATAGAAAGGTGGTATAGAAAGGTGGTATAGAAAGGTGGTATAGAAAGGTGGTATAGAAAGGTGGTATAGAAAGGTGGTATAGAAAGGTGGTATAGAAAGGTGGTATAGAAAGGTGGTATAGAAAGGTGGTATAGAAAGGTGGTATAGAAAGGTGGTATAGAAAGGTGGTATAGAAAGGTGGTATAGAAAGGTGGTATAGAAAGGTGGTATAGAAAGGTAGTATAGAAAGGTGGTATAGAAAGGTGGTGTAGAAAGGTGGTATAGAAAGGTGGTATAGAAAAATGGTATTGGCCGCGAAAGGAGGCATAGAAAGATTATATAAAATAATTGATCTTAAGTTGACCAAGCAAGGGGAAACTAAACATTCGCCATCGTCTTAAGTTACACATCGTAGAACATACTGTGCCTATTCACCATCACTTGCACACATTTATTTTTGAATGAACAAATCAACATAACGCTAACCTATTCTTCTTTTAGAACATTATTGGTGTTTCAGTTTTAAAACTGACGCCACCCGGTGTTAATAAAAAAACATCGGGAATCGATCCTGGTTTTGTAGCGAGCAACTTGGCAAATCTGTTCACAGTTTGCTTTAATAAAATATCGATTTGGTTAACAGAAATCCGCCAATTAAGAGGATTAAATTAGTGATTAATAACTGATGATTGAAATTTAAAAATTCGAGTTTATAACAAAAATGACTTACACCACCAATTTACTGTAGCACGAAAGCTAAGTTAGAACTGATAAAGAGAGGTGCTCAAACAAAATTTGTTCAAACTTTTCAAGAAACTAAACATACAGGGTGTTCAAATCGGTAGTGTGTAGAGTATATTTCTTTACTGCTGTGGTGTGTAGAGTATATTTCTTTACTGCTATGGTGTGTAGAGTATATTTCTTTACTGCTATGGTGTGTAGAGTATATTTCTTTACTGCTGTGGTGTGTAGAGTATATTTCTATACTGCTGTGGTGTGTAGAGTCTATTTCTTTACTGCTGTGGTGTGAAGAGTATATTTCTTTACTGCTGTGGTGTGAAGAGTATATTTCTTTACTGCTGTGGTGTGTATAGTATATTTCTTTACTGCTTTGGTGTGTAGAGTATATTTCTTTACTGCTGTGGTGTGTAGAGTATATTTCTTTACTGCTGTGGTGTGTAGAGTATATTTCTTTACTGCTGTGGTGTGTAGAGTATATTTCTTTACTGCTATGGTGTGTAGAGTATATTTCTTTACTGCTATGGTGTGTAGAGTATATTTCTTTACTGCTGTGGTGTGTAGAGTATATTTCTTTACTGCTGTGGTGTGTATAGTATATTTCTTTACTGCTTTGGTGTGTAGAGTATATTTCTTTACTGCTGTGGTGTGTATAGTATATTTCTTTACTGCTTTGGTGTGTAGAGTATATTTCTTTACTGCTGTGGTGTGTAGAGTATATTTCTTTACTGCTGTGATGTGTAGAGTATATTTCTTTACTGCTGTGGTGTGTAGATTATATTTCTTTACTGCTGTGGTGTGTATAGTATATTTCTTTACTGCTTTGGTGTGTAGAGTATATTTCTTTACTGCTGTGGTGTGTATAGTATATTTCTTTACTGCTTTGGTGTGTAGAGTATATTTCTTTACTGCTGTGGTGTGTAGAGTATATTTCTTTACTGCTGTGGTGTGTAGAGTATATTTCTTTACTGCTTTGGTGTGTAGAGTATATTTCTTTACTGCTGTGGTGTGTAGAGTATATTTCTTTACTGCTGTGGTGTGTAGAGTATATTTCTTTACTGCTGTGGTGTGTAGAGTATATTTCTTTACTGCTGTGGTGTGTATAGTATATTTCTTTACTGCTTTGGTGTGTAGAGTATATTTCTTTACTGCTGTGGTGTGTATAGTATATTTCTTTACTGCTTTGGTGTGTAGAGTATATTTCTTTACTGCTGTGGTGCAAGGATGTACTGGCTATTTCCAAGAGGTCCGGGAAATTTTAAAAAGGAATAGGAATCTCCCCTAACCCCAGGTTGAAATTTTCATCATGTATTTTTTTCTCCATCAATGACTGAATTTTACGTTTCAGTATGAAGGAATGGTAATTTGTACTGGCCGAGCTATGCCGGTTCATAAATAAAACACAAATCCTGAGCGTTCATGTTCCTTTGTTATGGCGTGCATCCAACCAGGGGGGGGGGAGCGTGTCACCACTGAGTGCAGTGTGTATGCAAATAGCTCTGGTACCGATGCCCCCCACATACACACACAAATAGCTCTGGTAACGATGGACCCCCCCCCCACACACACACACAAATAGCTCTGGTACTGATGGACCCCCCCCCCCCCCCACACACACAAACTATAGTACATTGTGAGTACAAGTAGTTCACTAGTTACACCTGTTGTATAACGGTACCGTTACGGACAATAAAAAAGTGGTCGCTTATAGGACTGAATATTGTAAGATATATAGGGTTGGCCACTAGTAAATGTAGAGCCGCACGTATATAGATTCTTGTAGGGCCGCACGTTATAGATTTGTGTAGGGCCGCACTTATATAGATTTGTGTAGGGCCGAACGAAGATATATAGTTGTAGGGCCGCATGCATAATGCTTAAGTGTAGAGCTTATGCACAAGACGAACATGAACTATTTAGTTATTATATTAGTGGCGTGGGGTGTGAGTGTTGTCACACTTCTGTGGCGAGAGTGGAGGAGGTGGTGGTGGTGGTGGTGGTGGTGGTGGTGGTGGTGGTGGGGGGGGGGGGTGCGGGGTTGGTGTTTTGAGACGACGCGTGACGATGGCGAGGGGTGAGTTCGGTCCAGAAAAAGTGTAACGACACACGTATTGGCTTTTTAAAAAATATATTTTTGTTTGCATTTTAAAAATAATATTTTTTGCAAAATGTATTAAACATTGATTCGTATACTCGACTCTCTCCGAGCGCAGTAAGTAGTTAATATATACTTAACAAATCTCTTTTAAAAACAACAAAAATTGCTATTTTGATGGTTGTGGGGGAGGTTGATTAGGTTGAGGTGTGACGCCAGTTTAAGCGGTATTTTTATGAAGATGGGGAGGGGGTGACGAAAAGTAGTTTTTTAAAAGCAAGGCATTTTTTCAGGGGCGCCCCCTAAAATGTATAGTAAAACAAAGATATCCTACTTACAGTTTTGGAGGGATTATCCGTAATATCCAGACGGTATTTCTCCAGGATATTGTACGCTGCTTGACTGTGGGTATGGCTAAACGAACTCTGCATCACCTGCTCAATGTCTTGACCGTTGTGTCGCTCCAAAACCTCTCGCCCGCCTGGGTGGCGGTCAACGAAATCTGTGATGTCATACTCTTTACCTGCCCGGGTCACTCTAATCCTGGTAGGCTGAGGGCACCCGTTGGAGTCAGTGAGGCCCATAGTGTGACGGACACAAACTACAGCTTTCCCCTGAATTTTTCCACCCAACAGGTAGAGCGTTTGTCGCTGCGCCGCGGTGTCCCAATGGATGTGTACAAATCGACTGCTGGTTACATAAATACGCCTATAGCCAGCCAATAAAACACCGGTGCAGGGAAATCCGCATTATTTCCGAGCCAGCGATTGGTCGAACGGAGTCAATGAAATACGGTGTCACAAAAAACGCGAAGAAAAAATGTAGGACAGAAACGCCGGGAGATGTAACCACAGCAACACGGGCTATAAATAGTGGATACATTAAAGCATTAATTTACAAAAAAATAGATTTATAGAATTACGTTGTTATTTTGTAAACTAGTATTATGTGTAGGTTTATATACATTTTTTAAGTGACCAAGTGGTTTAAAGTTTCCGTTGAGAGTTAATTGTTTACAGTCGTTGGTTACCGTAAGCCTCAGTCACGTGATCGAGCGTAAACACGGGATGAATGAAGATCCAAAAAACATCAATAACTGATGCGAAAAAACCTCGGAAAAATATTGCTGTTTATTTTGTAGATCATTGCACATTTTCTTTACTTTCTATTGCCTTGAGTATTAAGCATGGTTTATTTGGTTTAAAAAAAAAGATATCGATAATTTGGCGACAGATGGGATTAATAGGCCTAAAATGGCTTGGTGTGTAAGTTTGTCTGAGTTAGAATACTAGATCTATAGTACTACAGTGACGCAGCAAGATTTTAACGATTTTTGTTTTCCATCTTAGAAGTTTGAGACCAGTGTTTCTTCCAGACTTTTTTCTCCGGGGGGGGGGGGCACTTGAAATCTTCGGGGGGGCGGTAAACTTTCTTCGAGGGGGCGGACACTGTTAAAAGTACATATTTTCTATATAAATTATATAAATTTCATTTCGTTCGGGGGGGGGGGGGGGGCGGTAAAAAATTTTCGGGGGGGCTTAGCCCCCCCGAAGAGATGCCTGGAAGAAACTCTGTTTGAGACAGTTATCAGACGGAATTAAGACAATGACATTAATAAAGTACAAATATAAAAGGAAAATTCCCAAAAAGTAAAAGTTGTAATATGCTAAAACAACTTTATTTGGAAGCAACAAAAGTCTGAACTTTAATCCTAGCAACTTAATTCAACTTATCTATTGCGCCGGATTGGTCTATATGGGGAGTCAACTTTACAAATATACTTCAATACAGCTTAGTGTTATTAGTTGAATGTGATATCGCACCATTGATGTCATAGAAGTTACATTCAGTCAGTTCTGTCACGTAAGTTACTGTCACACCAGTGATGTCATATATGTTACGTTCACGTCAGTTCTGTCACGTAAGTTACTGTCACACCAGACATGTCATTGTCATAGAAGTTACTGTCACGCCACTTATGTCGTAGCAGTTAAAGTAACGCTGTCAATGATGTACAATCGCACCTGTTCCAAATGTGACAACCTTAAACTAACTCGGCAAACAAAAAAATCTGGCCTGTACCCTATAAATAAATTAATATCTGACGAAGACCGAAGAGCGAAACAGCAATTGCTATGCATTTAAAAACCCCACGAAACTAAAGTAGTTCTAAAAATGTATTTTATGCTTCACGTTGTTTTCACGTGGTTAACCACGCGACATGAATTAATCGTGAACAAGCTACTTATTCTACTCGCCTTACACGGCAAAAGTATTTCCCAATCGTCTTAAAAATAGCCGAGATCATGTGATCGCTACTGTTTACATTGAGCGCGTGAGAGCCGTAACGTCATCGATGACGTTGAACAAACTCGGGTACCAAAAATATCAACAAATCGCGTGATACGCCTGAGCAATAAAAGAGGGGGTGAGGTGGTGGTGGAGGATCGAAGTTGTTGCACAAGACCCAGACGACTAATTCGCGCCAGGGGTTGAATCAGACGATGTTGCAGACGATCTGTTACAGTCGTATTTCACTGGCCTTATCTGAGTTATCTCAGCCATAAAGGCTTGTCAGGGGGACAGCCCGACAACCACCACAGAATGGCGGGAAGAGGTGGGGAGGGGAGATAAACTCTATGTGGACGTGTAACTAAATAGAACAATAGCTAATCATACATTTATGATTTATAAACTTTATGCTATATTTATCTAAGTTCTACCCACATGACATCTCACTCTCCCCCAATGACATCCCAGTTCCTTCACATGACATGTCTCCCCAGATGACATTTCTCACCACATGACATATCTGTCTCCCACATGACATCACAGTTTCTCTAGATGACATCTCTCCACATGACATCCCAGTCACGCCACATGATATCTCAGCCTCCCCACATGACATATGTGACATATCTGTCTCCCCACATAACATATATGACATATGTGTCTCCCCACATGACATATCTCCCCACATGAAATAGCTGTCTCTCCACATGACATATATGACATATCTGTCTCCCCACATGACATATCTCTCCATATGCCTCTCCCCACATGTCATATCAGCCTCCCCACTTGACATCGCAGTTTCCCCTCATGACATCTCAGTCTCTCCACATGACATTTCAATTTCCCCAAATGACACATCAATATCCCCATAAAACATAGTCTCCTCCATGACATCTCAGCCTCACCTTAAAACCTGTCATCCCAATCACCCAAAAGACCTATCTTTGAACACGCCACAATCACCCACAAGACCTATCTTTGAACACGCTACAATTACCCAAAAGACCTATCTTTGAACACGCCACAATCACCCAAAAGACCTATCTTTTAACACGCCGCAATAATCCAAAAGACCTATCTTTGAACACGCGACAATCATCCAAAAGACCTATCTTTGAACACGCCACAATCATCCAAAAGACATATCTTTGAACACGCCACAATAATCCAAAAGACCTATCTTTGAACACGCGACAATCATCCAAAAGACCTATCTTTGAACACGCCACAATCGTCCAGGCCCGGATGTCGGATCTTTAGTCAGACTATCATCTTGATGTTTGCTGATAGTTCAAATAGCACAGACTTACATTGATGTGCCACGTCCGTCAGTTTTCTAGTTAATTGCTGATGGTGACGGGACAATCTTGTGTTTTTAAAAATTGACCAATCAAATAAAAAAATTAATGAAAATTGATCAATACTTCTTATCTTCAACTGGATTTACTTTAAAAAAAACACGTCATTATTAAATAGTGTGTAGCGATAATCTCGACTTAATCAGTTTGAGATCAAGGAAGTGCTTAGATCTATATCCGCCAACGATAGAGGAAATACGCAAGTACAGTATCTCATAGTATTTATTTTTTCCCCCATGTAAACCGAGATAACTCCAATAATATTTTTGACAAAATTCACCTACCTTGGTTATATCCCCTTACAAAAAGGGGGAAACAAATGGGAGTTCCTTCTAGAGTGAGGGTCTGATTTTTTTTTTGTCAGGGAGAAGGGCTGGGACTGTGGGTTAAAATTCATCCTATGATCATGTTGTGGAACCGTGAAAGCTGCTCATTATGTGGGCAATAAACAAAACCAAGGCAGCTTTCTGTAATTCACCTATATTATTAAACAATTATGATATTGAAGACAATATGGAGATATAAAATCAAGACAACTTTTGGTGTGTTAAATTAAAAAAAAAACTGCGCCACTTTAAAGCATGTGTCAACACCTAAGAAAAACTCAACTTCAACCCTAGTGGCGTGTTTGACCAGACAAGAACCCTTATCCAGGTAATTTTTTTAATGTGAAAAAAAGATTAATCATTTTTTAAACTGCCTGTTACTAAATAAAACAAATAGAAAAAATTATATAATAATAATCTTTTAAATTCTCTGAAAATAACAATATAAAAAAACCTTGCTTTTTTAATGAGATCTCTAACATATTTTAGCAACCAAGCATAATTTCTTATTCTCGGCACATTTAAAAGCTTATTAGAAAGTTTTTAAATGTTTGTTTTATGTTCCACTTTCCAATTGAAGTTGACTTCACATAGGAAAGGACAAAAATATTTGTGCTTTTGTCCCATTGTGATATTTTTTACATTCGGGCAAACATCCACTGGTTTTACATTCGGGCAAACATCCACTGGTTCTACAATCGGGCAAACATCCACTGGTTCTACAATCGGGCAAACATCCACTGGTTCTACAATCGGGCAAACATCCACTGGTTCTACAATCGGGCAAACATCCACTGGTTTTACAATCGGGCAAACATCCACTGGTTCTACAATCGGGCAAACATCCACTGGTTTTACATTCGGGCAAACATCCACTGGTTCTACATTCGGGCAAATATCCACTGGTTCTACAATCGGGCAAACATCCACTGGTTCTACAATCGGGCAAACATCCACTGGTTTTACATTTGGGCAAACATCCACTGGTTCTACATTCGGGCAAACATCCACTGGTTCTACAATCGGGCAAACATCCACTGGTTCTACATTTGGGCAAACATCCACTGGTTCTACATTCGGGCAAACATCCACTGGTTTTACAATCGGGCAAACATCCACTGGTTCTACATTCGGGCAAATATCCACTGGTTCTACATTCGGGCAAACGTCCACTCCTTCTAACAGCCTTAATAGGTAACTCCATCTGTTGATTTCAGTGTGCCTGGTTCAAAATACAACACACAGTGCATACAAAAGTGCACCCTGTCTGTTGACAGGAGGGG
The DNA here is from genome assembly GCF_028476545.2 of Physella acuta. Classification (NCBI taxonomy): domain Eukaryota; kingdom Metazoa; phylum Mollusca; class Gastropoda; family Physidae; genus Physella; species Physella acuta. The sequence goes on from NW_026732796.1 coordinate 96,652, forward strand.
AAGGTGGGGGGGGGGGGGGAGGTTCTAAACCACACAACCCCCCCCCCCCCCCTTCCTACACCACTATATAAATTATAAAGGCAAAAAACAAGCTTGATACCAAAATAACTATTTTATTATTGTAAACATTATACATTTATGATTGTTTTTACTACACAGGATGAGCAATGGTAACTGGAGATTCTTACATTAGCTTGTTTTTAATTTGGAAATAATATTTTATATGATCTGACAATCCATTCAAAACAATGGTTTACAGTGTAAAAGAACAAACATGTTCTCAGAATAAAAGGAGATGTGCTGTGGTTTAGATGGATGCTATAGGGCAAGAGAAAACAAGGAAGGCAGAACAAAACATGGAGAAGATCCACACAGAAGATTGCTGGGGAATGAGTTGAAGAATAGAAGCTTAATGTTTAAAAAAGTGAAGGCTATAGCTAGAGACAGGTGATAATAGTATTCAATTGCTGATAACACATGCAATGGGCAATGAGAAGTGAGAATGAAAGGAAAAAACAATACATTCAAACAATTAAATGTAAAAATTTTAGTAGCAAAGTATTCTACATTAAGTGATTTAAAAAATAAACTGCATGTGAGTGTTAGACAAATCCTCAGATTTGTGCATTAAAAATTTGGTAGAGTATAATCAATTGTTGGGGGCATAGACAGTTCTGTATATATTTACAGTCTAAACAATATCATCATCTTAAACTGAAAAGATTTGAACAATTCACATAGTTGAACACATCTGGGTCATTACAAGAAAATAAAATGTACATAGTAGGACCAGCACCTACAACACTGGACACTGGTCAAGCAGACATATCATTACAGGGGCTAATTAACAATAGTGCTCTTTAGAGGGAAATCAGAAAAAAAATCTGGCATAGCTAATGCTGGGCCATATGCCTGTTTGGTTCACTGAGCACCTAATGTGACCAGAGCAAGGAAAAATATTGGAAGTTTGTATGTTGTAGCACCAAGACCATGGGCTGTACATGCTTGAAAAATTATCACTAAAAGATGACCCTGTACTAAACAATCATAAAAATAATGCCAGCTTCTGGAAATATATTTGATATAAGATTAGACAAAAATCTTTGAATGCCCTTAGAAGAGTACTGCAAAATCATGTGACTATTGAACCTAATGTACATCAAAACAAAAAGTTGAGTACATTGGCAAACATTTTATGAAGCAAAAATTGTGTGCATTAAAACTGTAAGTATTGTTTTATGTGCTTCATAGTTTATGTAATATGTGGCACTTAGAAGTAATCAACTTTATAGCATAAAGATAATTTGCTTATAAAAATTATACACTTAATTAACATCAATTATTTGTCCATTTCTAATCTACAAAAAATGAATCTATAAATGTTTGCTTTTCATTAATACGATTTGTATGATCACAATGTTGTACTGATTCTCAAAAAACAAATACAAGGAATGCCCTTAAAACATAATGTCAATAAAATACAAGACTGAAGTACTGTTAGCAACCAGTTTTAACTTTTATAGTGCAAACAAAAAAAACAACAACAATATTATTAACACAATTCCTATAAGGAAATTCCATTAGGTAAATACAGAACAATGTTTTGAAAGATTTCAATGTCAAATAAACACACATGGGATTTCTTAAGATAAAAATTTCAACCCTAGCCCTTTATTTAAAGTTTAACCACCGTAAGAATCTAGATCTATTTAATTTTTCCTTCTTCTACTAGCAGAAGAATTATTAGCAACAATTTTCTTTTTTCTCCCAGTTGCTTTCTCCATTTCATCATCTGTTATCTCCCCTGCTTCATCACAATTTTTGTTGCCAGATTTTTTAACAACTCTGTTTTGTTTTTCCTTTTTAGTTTTCTGATCAACTTCCTGTTCCTCTTGTTCTGTGTTTTTATCTTCAGTTTTCTTGGCTTTTCTGCCCCTAGTTTGTCTGGCTGGCTGTAACTCTTCAGTCTTCTCTGTCCCTACATCATCGGTGTTAGCAAATCTTTTAGATTGTCTTGTATTTTGGCCACCTTTTCCCTTTGGCGGGACTTTAACCTGATCATTCAAGTTTTCAAATGCATCTTCATCCTTCACATCAACCATAAAATCTTTACCTGATTTCTTCAGACCCTTTTGTTTGTTATCACCAGCTGGTGTTTGTTCTAAGGCCTTAACCTCTGACCCTTCAGGTTTTATGACTTCCTCAATTAACTTTTCCTGTTTCTGCTGTCTTGGCTTATCTCCCTTAGTTGTCTGCTCTTGCCTATTGCGGGGCCAGGAATGTTGGACATCAACAGCCACCTCACCGTCTGAGAAAGTTTCTTTTTCCTCACACACCTCCTGCACCAAGGTTGGTTCCTGCAAAGTCCAGGTCAAGAAGAACACAATAAAGTCATTTCATTCCTGAGACTAAGTAATAGTTTCAATAAACCATTTACAAAATCATTTTATTTAAAGAATTCTTTAGTAACAAAAATACAGCCTTTAAATGATTTAATATTACAAAGTGAAGCTATATGTTCAGAGAGATCAAATAAAGTGTTACAAAAAAAAAACATGACCAAAAAAATAATTAGGAAAAAAATAGTTTGCTACTTTTAAAAAACAATACTTAAATATTTAACAAAAATCTCCAAATACAAATGTGTGCGTAAATAAAAAGAAAAAATTGAAATCACAAAAAGGATATGCTGGAGCACTCCCCATAGTTTAGGTTCTAGTTAAAAAAACAAAAGCTTAGGTGCAAATCAAATCTTTTAATTGTAGAGATCACATTTTGTTTTAAAGTTACCTGTAAAAACTTTTTATGCAGCCTTTCTTTAATCAGCAGTCCTCTAATTAACTTGCGCCAGTTACCATACACCCTACTGTCTTTTTTCTAGAAAATTAAAAACAAAAATAATGTAAACAACAAAAGAGGAGTTGTCACACTAGTACTTGCCTCCTACATCACACAACTGACCACTAGTACTGACCTCCTACATCAGACAGACACAACTGACCACTAGTACTTGCCTCTTGTTCTCTCTGCTGCTGAATCTCCTGATCTTCCAGCCAGGCTGTCATCAGTGTGTCAGCAAATTCTTCACACACCACCCAGCCATCCATCCTATGTAGGACAACACATGGTACAATTATTTTGTCAATTTAAAATATTAACCATTCAAATCTAAACAACATCATTTTTTAGGAGTAGAAATAAATTATGTTTGAATATGGATGCTAGTAGCTTTGATAATGAAAAATAATAAACTTTAAAAAAAAGTATATATTTTAAAATTAAATCAAATATCCTTCTATTTGAAATGTTAATACCAATTTACTTATAAAAATTTATAAATAATAAAAACAATAAAAATAAAAAGACATGATTATTTGTTTGATAAATAAGAAAAAGCTCAATATGGTGTGTGACTAACATTGCATGTGGCATGCCCCGGTGATAATCCCATCCAATCATAGCTGGTGCTATGTCTATCCCAAGTTTCTTAGCAACTCTCTGTAAGCCTTGCCCTACACAACATAAATTTTTTTTATGATTACTGTGTATAAGAAGAGACTATATCACGCCAACTTGAGACAGTTCTAATCAACAGTCACTGAGCTTGTGTTTACCTCGAAGTTGGACAGTCCCAGATGGCAACATCCAGGGTTTGAACAGTTCAACATTTCCATATTCATTTCTTGGAACTTTTCCCTGTGGGAGACAGCAGTTTTATCATGTAATATGGTCTGGTAGATTTATATTTCTGCTAGAATTTAATTCTATGTTCAACATTAAAATATTAGCAGAGAACTTGTGTATCTAAATCTTAAGTAAGTGCTCATAAAACAACAAATCTACCGTTTTATAAGTGATAAATTAAGTTTAACCATGTTACAAGGTTTACTAATGTTTAGAAAGTTTTGAGTTATAGTTTTCTTGTAAAACATACAAACGAACAGGTGAAAACAATTGTTTTCACAGTTAATTAATGAAAAAGTTTCAAGAAATGTACAATTTAGAGTATGTACTTTATGATGAAAGAACATTTGCTGAATCCATTATGTGAATAAATTTGTGCAATATATGTGACACTAAATTTTTTTAAAAAAGTACTCACATTATAAGCAGGAGGGGGAATATATTTATCTGTCTGCCACTCTCCATACAGTTCCAGGTCCAATTCATCAGGGTTGTCTTTGGGTTTGTTCTTTTGGGGGCAAAATATATTTTAATTGTAACATAAGTAATTTGATAATTGTATAATTATTTATTTAAAAAAATGTTTGGATACGTACCCACTTTGGTCTGGATTTAACCATTTTGTAAGGCTTTTCATCCAGCTGAAAGTATAACATGGGACACATAGAGATGTATTTTTATTTTAGAAGAAATGTGGCAGATAAATGTTATATTTTTAAGGACATGCTACATAGGCATTATTACAAAAATAACTGTTCCAGCAGACTAAGGTAAAAAATAAATGAAAAGTAAACAAAACTAACAAAAAAATAAATAAAAAGTAAATAAAACTAACAAATAAATAAATAAAAAGTAAATAAAACAAACAAAGACAAGTATAAAAACTAACCCGAACAAGGCGCCCTTCCTTGAGCCAATTGACCCTGGAGTGTAGCTGTGAACAGATTTAGTTTTAGAAACTGAAGGGTACACATTTTAATCATAACATTGTTCAAGTTTGTTCTTTTTTTTTAAAGTTCACTTTAGAGTGTAATTTGTGTATGAGTGTGAGTTGATACAGAGATAGTAAAAATGGTAAGTAATAATGTTGTAAACTGTTGTGTAAAACTTTTAAAATACTGCTCTATAAAATTAATAAAAAATTTGATGTAAAACAGGAAATAAAAAATTCTAAAGATGTATCTTCTTAGTCCAATACAAAAGGATATTAGGGTTAGATGTAAGCAGAGGCTGTGAAGTGGCAGTGTTGTGAGAAAACTTTCAGTTCTGACATATTCTCTTGAGAAAACTTACAGTTCTGACAAATTCTCTTGACAAAACTTACAGTTCTGACACATTCTCTTGCATAGACTGGCTCTTTCTTAATGTAGCCTACAGGAATGGATGTGTCAGGGTAGATAGCCTCAAACTTGAGCAGGTGGCGTCGGAGGGCATACCTTGGTCAAGGGACAAGTTGAAAACAGGTTATAGATATAATGGGATGGCCTGGTTAAGTGATAGGGAATACTATTGATGATCTAAAGATTTTAAGTTCTATTCCCATGCTAAAGTCTATCTCTGAGTCCACCCAACTGTACCTGATTCAGATGTGGTGATGATAGCACAAACTTTTTATAGGCAGAGGTCAAAGAATCACATGGACATCATCTGTCCTATGGACTATCAGTACAGAAAGGGTACTTGAATTTTTACAGAAAACTAAATAGGTTTGTACCCCAGGTTTACATAAAATTAGTCTTACTTACAAGGGATGGTTTTTAAATTCAGCAATGCTTGTAGGCATGGGACGCACCAACAGCTGGCCTGCAGCCAGGGAAAATTACAGAAATATACATTTATTACCCAATTATAATTTTTAAAAAAGCATTTACGAAAACAAATGCTACTGTTCTTACATCCAGAAGCTATAAAATTGTTTTACAATAGAAAATAGAAAACTAAATTGTGACATATATTCCTACCTTTGATTTCATCATCTTCTATTAAATTATCCTTAAAAGATGCTTTGTCAAAGATAAATAAAGTCTGCATCCACCATTCAGAGTCTACACGATTTTTCCTTGTAAATGACAGCCATTGTTTAGCATAGCGAGCAGTCACATCTTTAACACTACCATCTGTACACAAAGTCTTTACGTTATTATTATTGCCATTTTACAATTAATTTAAAATAAAAATATTTTTCAAAATTTTAGTTGAATAAATTTTAATGAATGATGAAATAGTAACACTAGAAAGGTTCTAAGTTTTTACTTGCCATTTTTAAAACCTAAGACGTAGGTAATTGGTTGTGTGGCTGAATTTTCTAATGAATACGGCTTTCCAAACTGTGACTTAAACAGGTCAAAACCTGTTCAAACAAAGTAAAAACAGAACAAAATAACACTTGTAAATTAAAATAAATCATTTCAAAAATAAAAATGTTTACATAGACTGAACTATTAAAGCAAAGACATAGCTTATAAGTAGATTCCAATATGGAAACAACTTACACATCCATTTATTCTTTTCAGGAAAATAAATCTCTAGCCAGAAGTCATGACCTGGTTAAATAGAAAGTTGTATTGAGAGAATTATAACAACTTTACACTGTGTGTGTTTATCTGTGTAAGTAATAATGTGCAATTTGAAAATTTATATTTAAGACTGAATTAAGATAATTATAAATTTTATAATGTCCAGCTATTTATACTACCTTTCCTAAAACCTAAAGATGGCTATATTAAAGATAAATTACAGATAATGTTTATAACTGCCCCAAAAGTAATGCTAAATTGTGTATGTATCTTCTACCCACCAACATCGCTGGAACTGTGACTGTCTGAATCATCTCCGCTAGTCGAGGCTGACAATATCTTTCTGTTGGACAAAATTTTTAAATCTTTTGTCAGATTCTTGGGGCTTCGAATATTGAAACTTGTGTCTGCAAACTCTTTTTCTGAACTGCAAAAATGTAAGAAAAGATTTTCTTCTTCTTCTTCGTTCTTAATTATTAGTGTTGAAGGGGATCGAGATTTATCTGCCAATGGGTTTGAACTCGAGACTTTGTTCGAATTTATCAACCATGAGCTTTTTGCCGACTCGAACACGCCTTCAACACAATTAAGCGTTACGTGTCAACTGGTTATGCGCCATTGAGGCCATTGACTCCGATTTCAGCCTGCTTTTCTTTTTGGATTTGCTTCCATAGCCTTTGTCCAGCCAAGAACAAACTACAAGGCAGCAGTTGTTTAGTTTTGGAGTTGTCTCTCCTAGAAGAGTGGCTGTCCCCAGCTAACGAGCCTCATCTGCCCGAGGGTTCGAACTCGAGACTTTTCGGTTTAGCAACCATGAGCTTTACCGACTCGACCACGCCGACCCCAAAGATTTTCTGAATATTTAATTTTTTTCAGCTAGTTATTTTTATGAACACGTCTAGAACAAAAATACCAAAATAATAAAATTTATGTTGATTGAACATTTGGAGGTGAAATAATTTCCCTACCTTGACTCATCATTGCTATGAGATTTCTGGCATTTTTCTTTTTTCTTTGTCAATTTTTTCCTTTTTTTATTATCATCATTAGAAAATTTGTTATCTGAGCTGCTTTGACTGTGATCTTCATCATCATCACTGTCATCTTCCATATCTTCTAAACTCTTCCTGTTCTTCAGTGCTGCCTTTTTGCTGGATTCCCTGACAGATTTTCTCTGGTGCTGTGTGGACTGGGCTGCTGGAGCTTTGGTTTCCTTACTTGCTGCGGCTTGTTTAGCTGGGGCTTTCTTCTGCTTTAAGGCCTCTACATACATTTGGATTACTTTTAAAGTCTTCATGTTTTTTTATTATATACTAAGATTTAGTAAATTTAAGTAAATAAATTAATTACAAAAATTCGTATTTATTTTAAAGGCTAGGTATTAAATTATTTCCCATGTAAAGACATTTCTTTCTAATTCATTCATTTTAAATTATATCAATGCCATTCCAAAACATCCTGGTTAACTAATCAACTTGTAGAGCTATGAACTATATATACCTTTAGAGAAAAGTATTACCTGTCTTCTTCTTTTTGTCACTACCACTTGACTTCTTCTTGTCAGGTTGTTTAGTTTTTTTACTCTGTGAGCCTTCTTCAGAGTTCTGAAACAATAAGTTAAACCTCAGTAGATGCCAACACAGTATGAAATGTTGAGTGCACTGATTAATTGTTTAACTTTTTTACTCTGTAAGCCTTCTTCAGAGTTCTGAAACAATAAGTTAAACCTCAGTAAATGTCAACACAATAAAAAATGTTGAGTGCACTGATTAGTTGCTGCCCCATTATGACAACTGGTGCTGGCAAGAGATTTACTGGCAACTTGACAGAGCTAATTTCTCCAACGGACCCAGTGGTATTGTTTGTCTCTTGTGTCACCATAGAGAATTAAATCATGAAAAACTTGTATGGTAAAGGTTTTTTTTACCTCAGGAACTTTGAATGGCATAGGCTGTAGAGACAGGACAAGCCTCACTGTGTGGCCCATTGCTCGCAGGATACAGATGAACACCTACGATAGGATACACTATTTAATGATGGCTAACTTAATATACATCAACACCTACGATAGGATGCACGATTTAAAGATGGCTAACCTAATATAGATAAAAACCTATGATGGTATACACCATTTTAAAAACAACTAATGTAAAGATACTAATTAGCATTTGGGAAAAATAGATTTAATTTATCAAGTTACATCCAATGAAATACATTTTACAAAAAAACAAATTTACACATATTTTAACAAGTTACCTACCAACACCCAGACCCTAGCATCTGTTATAGTTCCATGAGCTAGTATATTGATGAGTGTTGTTGTTGATACCTGCAGGATGCGATAGAAATTAACTTATTAAAATATTTAGTTACACAAAAACTTTTCTCCACAATAAAGAATAATATGTCTATTAGAAAATACAAAAATAAAATGCTGGAGAAATTTTAACACCAACATTTGTCCATAGTCTTGTAGCCAAGACTGAAAGCTTCAACTGGTGAGAGACTAGCAACATCAAATATCGGAATTTGTTTTTTAACCCACTCTGGCTCCCAGGAACAAATATTATTAAACACAAAACTGATGCAACTAAATTTTAAAATATGAGGTTTTCATTCATAGCAGCTAATCTTACATTAAAAGTCTGATATCTGAACAACATTTTTGTTTAGAGAATACGTCTTACAACACTTACAAGTCTGATATCTGAGCAATGAGTTATCTTGTCTAGAGTGTAACTCTTTTTATACCAGGCTGCGATGTTTTCAACCTTTTGTTCTAAACTGACTTTTGTCTTTATGAAATGGTCAGGGAGCAATGAGAAGACAACTCCGATTAGAACTGGTTCATTCAGGGCTTCATTTTGTTGCATCCCAAGGGAGAGAAGGCAGAGAAGGTGTACCTTATTTTAGAAGAGAAAATGAATATCAGTTATAATGTACTTAGGTAGATCTAATACCTAAAATATTCAGTCTATGAAATAAGCTACTTATAAAATATACGTTCAATTGTTTTAATTTACAGTGTAAAGAAAATTCAAACTATTAAAAATGTATGGTAAAGTACCTTGTGCATGTCAATAGCTACTTCTTTCTTAAACCGCTTGACTCTTCTTTGTAGATAAGCCTTCCAATCAAATGCTTTCTTTTTTCTGAAAGAATTTTTTTTATAAATGTTACAACAAAGTAAGATCATTAAAATAAAGTTTACACATCGCTCAGAATTTCTAAAAAAATAATAAAAATTAAAATAACTAGGATCTAAATAAATTACCTAATTTTTCGCTTTAAGATATCTGGCATTTCTAAAGTGATCTCGACAGGCTGATCAGGGATCTGTGATCTCTCAGGGGCCATCTCATGATCTAAAAAATATTAAGAAAGAATTTGGAAGCTCAAAGATCTTTTCCTACTCTAGTGGCATTAGCATTTTTAAAAAAATAATTTGTCTATTGAGTCATGGTCGCAATATCTCAAGTAAAATTACTGTACACAATTCTTGGTGAGTCTAGTGAATATAGTTCTGCTCACGATATCTCAAGTACTATTACTGTAAACTTACCATGTACCTCCTCCCAGTCTGACATTCCCTCAGATTCTGAATCTGTTGTGTGGTTGAGTTCACCATCTGATGTCTCAGTTGATGTCATTGAAGAGGTTGATGCCAGCTGTGAGCTTGCCTGAGATGAGAGATGTGAACTCTGCTGACCCTCCATCATCATCAAGATGGCCAGCGGGTCATCCATGTCAACTGGAGTTTTAGCTGGGTAAGATGTGACGTTTTTGTCATTTGCCTGGTTCTTATTTCTCCCTTCATCTTTTTTAGGTGAGACTTTAGTAGGCAATGATGTTTTATTTTTCTTGCCTTTAATGCAGTTTGTTGGCTTGTGTACAGCTTTGGAATCACAGCCTACATTTGTTTCAGACAGATTTAACTTGTCAGTTTTGTTTTCTTGTTTAGATTTAGAATTTATTTTTTCACTTTTGTTGTGTGGCGGTTCTTTAGAAGACAAACTGCTAGTTGATGTAGCTTTTTTCTTCACTTTGCTATTCAGAGTTTTAACTTTTTTCTTCACTTGACTATTCAGAGAATCATCTTTTTTCTTTACTTGGCTATTCTGAGACCCAGCTTTTTTCTTTACTTGGTTATTCAGAGAGTCACACTTTTTAACCTTGATTTGAGATGATGATTCATCACTGCTTGTGAGGGATCTCTTAGAATTTTTTCTTGAATGGGAGGGTTGTGGGTCTGTTTTCGTTAAGTCACTTTTTGTAGTGGTCTGTACATTTGGATGTGACTTGGCCTCAGTTTGTAATTGTTTTGCATTGAGACCATCCTTCACTCCTTTTGCTTGCTTGTTGGGTAAGGGACATGTGTTCTCTGGTATCTTCCTTTTCTTGACAATCTCAGGTCTAGATTGCATGCGTTTAATTGATTCACTTTCATGTTTCATAGCCAGTACTTTTGTAGTTCCTTATATTAGTAACCATACACCTTGATAAATATTAAAATGTATAGTAAATTAAATAATAAATATTAGATGGCTAATATTATAATATACCTATAAACTAGGTCAACTAATTATATTAGTATTACTATTAGGTCTCTAGTCTCTAGAATCAAGATCTTAAATTACTAAAATTAAAATATGAAACTTTAAACTAAAACAAATCAAAGTACTAGTTTAGTAGTCCTAAGCAAATTTTAAACTAGATCAGGAATCTAAATCTAGATTTAGAAAATATACTAGATTCTAATATAGATTCTAGATTCTACTTTTGATTGTTTAAAAGTTTTAGTAGCCTAACTTATTACTTAAACTTAATAGTATAATAGATAGTAGCCTAACTATATAACTAACTAGTAAACTACTACACTAGAGTCTAGAGTAGAGTCTAGACTCGCACTAACTAGAGTGTGACTAGACTAGAGTAACTAAAGTAACTAACTAAAACTTTTAGTTAGATCTAGATCTAGATCTGGATTTAGGATTTAGAAAGAATCTAGATCTAGTAAATTAGGGCCTAATAATTTATTTTTAATTTAAATTCTGTCAAAAGTTAGATTAATTTTTAACAACACACGCATGAAAACGCTAACCGCTTGGCTTACATAATCAAAAACTAGCAGATTGTATTCCAAGCTAAAAAAAAATTGAGTGATGTGCCCCTGTTATCCAAGGGATACCACTACCGTGAAATAGAAGTTTGTTTTTAGCTTGAAACTTTCACAATGCCTCGCCAAGGAGTATCATATGTAAAAAATGAAGAACCTTCGTTTATTAAACAATTTAAAGAAAAAATAGGTCACAAAGATGAACCAGATGTGAATACAAAAAAGGTGATAGTCTACAGTAGATCTAGTCTACAGTACAGTCTATTCACATTTTTAGGAGGATTTTATTTAAATTTATGACAATTTATTTATGTTTTAAAATTTACAAAAAATGTTTCAAAGTTTCATTTATGTAGAATTTGTAGAATCTAGATCTAGATCTAGAAATCTACCTGTTTGTAAACAATTGTATTAAAACTTTTCAGTAAGAAATAAAGAATAGCGTTGTTGGATGATTATAGAATATTATAGATACTTGTGTCGGATAATGGAATCTTCTTTTAAAAAGGGGTGCTGGGTTGTTAGTAGTATTTTAATCTCAACTAATTTTATGGTTAGAAATTAGGGTTAGGCATATGGATTATGGTTGGACCAGGTTGGGGTTAGGGACAGGGTTAGCATTGACATTAGCCAGCCATGTGTATTGTGTATTTAGTTAACTACCAACTACCAGTAACCTAACACCCCTTTTTTTAAAAAAAATTCCATTATCAGCCACCCGTGTAAACATTCTCCCGCGTTGTTTTCATCAGATGACACATTAGCAGCAATCTTGTTTAATTTTTTTTTGGTAAAATTATAGTTAGAGATTCAAGGGAAACAACTCTAACTTACAGATGGCCGCTTTTTATATAGCAATTCCCGCTCGCAAAAACTGCTGTTTAAAATTAATTTCTTGCCTATATTGATATATTTATTTTATTTAGCCATTGATTTTGGTTTATTATTCATTTATCCATAATATTTGACACAAATATATCACCATATAGTTTTATTAAAGCCTTAACAATGAGGCAACTTTTTTGCACATTACTAGACTTGGCCAATTTTACGTACCTGTTGAATGTTGGTAAATTGTGAAACACAAAATGATGAAGCGGTAAATTGTGAAAAGAAAATGCATTAAAGTTAGTTATTTGAATTGGATGTGGTGTTACTCGTAGACGTCTTTGCATTTTACTTCCACCCAGTATCGGAAGGGGGTAAGATGCGAGACAAAAATGACACCTGACTTGTGGTTTTCGCACACTTCTTGCAATTTACTACCTGGCTCACAATTTACCATATTTTGTGAGTCATTGCTAGCATACTCTTAATTGCTCACTCTGCCTCACCTAGCCTTGAGCCTTGGTGACACCTGGTGGATAGCAGTTTGCTACATATCCTTGTATTGAGCGAAATAAAAAACTTTTGATTCCTTATTATTTTTATATCATGCATGTTACACAATGACAGAAAGGTTTTTTTTAAAGATGTAATTTTTATGAAACTTACATTTTTTTGTAAGCTTGTTTTGGTTACAGTTATTTTAAATGTCAACGCACAAAAAGAAGGTAACAAACTCTACATATAAACTCACCTGAAACAATATAACTATCTAAACATAACTCATAATACCCCATTTCAATCAATCCGCACATCTCTCTTTTAAATGCACCCTGTTGATTAAGTTTAGCTACTATTAGCAGTTTGTTATTATGAGAGCTTATTATAATTATAAGTAACTTTTTATTAATTATTTTTTACAGTTAAGCATTCCAAATTTTGATGAGGATGATGATGAAGATGTGCCAGAAAAAGAAGAGGAAAAACCTGTTGTTGTTGTACTCAAGTCTGGAGATTTGACAGCCGAAGAAGCAGAGTTAGAGAAAAAACAAATTGATGAAGGTGATGGTCTTTTTGTTTCAGTAAAAATGTAAGAGTATAGGAAGTATAGTTTACATGCCTCGGGACTTAGTAGCATGGCCTTTACATTTCCTACCTCAATGTCATTACCTAACTAAATCTTGTGTACGCAAGAGTATCAGATGTACTTTAACTGGTTAACTAATTTGGGTGTATCCTTATTTATGTCTTTATTTGATTGTAACATATAAAAGTATGTACATTATATTATAATAGCTATAATGTTTTTAAGCAAAATTTATTTACAAACATCAAACGATATATATTTATCAGAATCAATGCCACTCAACAGCAAGTTGCTCTGTTTAAAATTATATACTTGTGTGTTTTTTTACACTTGTTTATTTAAATAACTAATAGCCATTGTTTATTAACCAGCATTACTGTCCTTCAATTCTAGGTCCAGCGAGACTAGATGAAAAAATCACATTTAAAAAACCATCAAAAAGAACTCAGGACACAACAGAGAACACTGACAAGGAAGAGTCCAGTAAAAAACGAAAAGAAACAGAAGTAAAGAAAACATTCACAGCAAAAAAGACAAAGAACAGTTCACTATTATCATTTGGCGATGATGAGGGGGATGACAGCTAGTAGCTGGTGGGAACAACATGCAGTTGTGTGCTTCTTGCATTTTTAAGTGTTGTTGGAGTAATATTTTTGTAAATAGTCTTTAGTATGTAATTAATAAAAAGCATTTACATTAAGTCTTTAGGCGTATTGTTATTTTTCAACACTAAGTACTCAGGTACAATATATAACAAAGGTCAATTGATTAGAAAAAGTTTAAAATGTTGCATCTCTTTTAAAATGGCTACTTTTAAAGCCTGGTATGTGAATCTTTATGCTTTTACTTGAGGAAGAGGTGACAGTTTTTACAGTTATCAGGGTATTATATACACAATATATTATATCTTCTGTCAAATAGTGTTGGTAGCTACTAGCAAATGTTTGATCAATCTACAGCTTCTGGCTACTACTACCAGTGTATGGGACATCACTGGAGAGTGTTTTTGGATTAATTCAAATACAAACCCAAAGTTTCTTAAAATGGTTTATTATGTTCACTCTTGTAACACCTATGGATATGTTTAGTACACAAACAGTAGTTTTACAGTTCTATAAAACTTAGATTAACTAACGTTTTAAGATTATTAAAAATCAATATTTGTAATATCTGAAATGACAAATCCAAGAACTGTTCAAGCAAAATTATCAAGTAGGAACATTAACAGTTGAGTCATCAGTAAACACATTTTATCAAATGGTTTGCCACTGTCCTAAACATTGTTAGGTAAAATAGTTTTCACTGTGTTTCCACAAATCACAGGACTAGTTGTATTCCTCAATACATCAAATTATAACAAACTTTCTGGTTCTGACCAATGCCACTTTTACTTACGATGATTCCATGTTTATACTATCAAGACATGCAGAAAATGATAAAACTTAAAATAAGACATACTTGAAAAATTTTCCTGATATGAGATCATCATGGTCTACAAAGGGATTCTACTCAAATAAGCATTTTAATGATAAAATATAAGCACACATTCACAACACAATGTATTGTTTCTTGTACAACTGTTTTTCAGCAGTAGGCACAATTAGAGGAGATTATTGATGATGAAACAAATGGAAGTAAAAACTATTCTGGTGAAAAACTAGTAATGAATTTAATCTCTGTGAATGCTAAACCTCATTTACAAAATTATACTGTAGGAAGCAATTATATCTTGATATGGTGAACTATAAAAATTATATACAATCCCACCATCACTAATTCTATAAAATGTACCTCACTAAACAATTAGAATATCAGCTTGATAAAATAAGAAATTAAATATATATTATTTACCAAGAAAGTATAATGCCATTTAAGAATACAAACATTTGAAGCTGTCTGCTTTTCATATTAACCTTTGAGTTCTTGATTGATAAATAACTTATAAAGATTTAACCCTCTTTGTACTTAGATATATTTCACTTCTTATACCATATGTAAGAATATCACACGCTTTGAAAACAAATTAGTGTCAGAAATGTCATGAGACATTATATAGTAAATGCCGTAACAGGAGCAAGTTAAAAAAATTCAGCAAAATTAAAACAAAGCCATTTAGAACTAAAACAAATACAAATAAATTAACTATGCAGTAATATATTGCATGCAAAAATAAGGTTAAAAAAGCACAAGCCTTGAATAAATAAACCAGGTATAGAAACGAAAAATATGGCTTTACCCAAAAGAGGAGGTACAACAATCAAAACATTTTCCCCTGCATTTTTCTCAGTGGTGTTAGTGAGATGAGACATCAGTGTGCCATTGTTAAAATCTCGTATCACAATTGAAAACTGAGAATGGCTTAATAACAATGTCAAAATGTAAGTTAAGAGGGAATTCAGATAAACAAGAAAATTATTGAGCAGTTCTCAACAAATGTACACCAACATATAAATAGTGTGGATGCTGATCCTAAGCGTAAACGTTTAGATGAAGGAAATAGCAACAAAGCAAATAATGGATTTATATTGCTGATCTTCAAAAATGAGGATATATGTATGCAACATTTAAAAACTACAGAAAAGTGATGAATATTATGCATGCTTAGCATATATTAGCAGCTGTAAAACACTAATAATCCAACAAATTAAAGTATCACTCATAGATAATTCAGAATCACTCTTCACTTGTTAATGCTACAAAGTGTAGTAAAAGCATGGTATCAAAAACACAAACTGCATGCAGCTTTCATTCATTGTTGTCATTTAATTTAGGAAAAGGAACTCTCTTTTTGTCAGTTGAAAAACCAGAGTAGCTTGCCCTTTGCTTGCTAGCAGTGACAGGAGTGTGCATTGGGCTCTCAATAGCTTCTTTTTTACCCGGAGTCTGTAGTACAAGGCTCTCCTATGGATTAAATTATCATTTTATAACAAATATATAACAAAATATGTTTTTGGGGAAATCATAAAGTGAATACGATTTTACAACATATTGGCTGTTTTCTTTATACAGCTAATTTCTACTGATTCTTATCTCTAGCTTTCTTAAATTTAAGCCATAAGAATTAGTTTATTTGCTAATATAAATTTTTGAAATAGAACTGGGGTAACCTCATCTGTAGTTTTCATATGCATCTCCTCACACCACAGACGTGCAGCATCATGAATTTGTTCGTTATTTGATTTGTTACAGCTGTAGACACGCACCAGTAGCTCAGAAAACTTAATGGGACCTAAGATTCTACTAGCCTGAAATAGAGAATGTAAGACATTATTTCTATGTTAAAATAAATGAGAACTTTTAAGAGCATCAGGTTTAAATAACAGTAACAGATCTATGGAGAATTGCTTTCATCTTAACACACCTCACTATTAGGTAAATGTCTAGCTTCATCAGGCCTATCTTTTGAATACACCAAAAGCTTCTCAACTGGATTCTGATCTTGCATACCAAAGTCCAGGTAAGCAATCTGAAAATATTTAACAAAATAAAATTGAACCGCTTTCTAAAAGTTTCAGTGCCCTAAATCCCTTTTCAAACATCAGCTAATTAAAAGTATAATAAAATATCCAAAACAACAGAACCTACCTGAACAATGAGATCATCTACAGAAAGACTTGTGTGGCCTAGAGAATGTGCTTTCTTTAGTATCTCAGATCTGATCTCATCTGTATTTTGCTGATTTTAATTAAAATGTCAATAAGCATAATTGAAATAGTGTGACAGTTCTAACCTGTTTAACTGTATGCCTATACTTCTAGATAGCAAAAATTATTTAATTTCTTTAGAATCCCATGCTTACACCTCCAGTATCCACCCCCAAGTAATCTTACTTTCAAATTTTCTGATCCAATAGGTTTGCTCTCACACACACAAGAGTAGAGATCTCTATTGAATATCCGCTGGATGATATTTTTAGCATCACACATCTCAGATGAATGTGAGTCAGGGTCATCAGAATAGAGTATTTTAAAGAGCACATTATCTGTGAGCTCTGTGTATGCAAACATATCATCCACACACTCAGACATCTTGCATGTGCTCCTGAAAAATTACATCATATATATTTGACACAAACAGAACCCTGAGAGGTGATCAACTTATACTACACCTACTAGGGGAGTTACTCAGTAGATGAACCATCTCAATAACACATTATACTAAGGGAGATAAGTCTAAAATTATCTAAAAGAAATTTACCCATGTTACATTGTTAAAATTTATAAAATTTTGAATTATTTAATGGCAGATTTTATATGCTTCAAACAAATTACTAATAAACAACCATATTACATAGTATTCAGTAAGCTGACTGATGATATAGTCTCAAATTCCAAAGTATACAAATATGAGAATTAATAAACTGATTTCCCACATTTAAAAACTTACTTATCTTTCTTACTGAACTTGATATAATCATTAGCTTTTATTAAAGCTGCAGTCACCCTAAAAATATCAACAAGTAAATCAATATAAATGAAGCAAAGATGTGAGCCTAGCAGTTTCTTCTGAACTTTTTAAAATCCACATAGCAACACTAAACTAAATTGTCAAAGAAACAAATCGCTTAGCATAGGGAAACAAGTTAAAAGTCTTACATTGTCTCAATAGCACAGTTAACTCTGTGCTGGTATGCTATCTTGTGTAATGTGTACCTAGTGTAAAACATGTTGTACAAGCTAGCTATCTCCTGCAGACAAAAACTGACTTTTAAAAAGATGATAAACAAAAGTGAGAGAATAAAATTCTATAGAAACTCCTATTTTTAATTATACCTTTCTACTTAACCATGTTATTCAAGTAATTATTTGATTCATTACTTTAACCAATCACTGTAATTGAAAACAAAATCTTTAGGTATAGATCTATTGTCTTATTGAAAGATAGACTTACCTTGTCTCTAATACAGATCTGCCAATCACCATCAACTTGAATAGCTCTAGCAAACTTCATAAACCGCATGTGATCAAAGTTGTTCTTGATGCCCAAATGATGACAGTCTCTAGCAAAATAATCCCACTTGTCTACATCAATGCTGTTTCGTTTATTAGAAACTATCTGTTTGAAGGTTTAATTAATCATTGTAGAAGTTATAGGTGAACATTTATTTTAAAAAGTTACTTAAATTCATCCTGTTTACCTCATATAAAAAGCGTTTACACATTTCTCTGCCTTTTAATTCTTTTCCCTGAAAAGCAAATAGTTATTTAATTGAAAAATGACAAGAATAATAAGTTATTAATGCATACTATGTGTTGCGAAGTGAGTTTCGGTACGGGTCGATGCTGAACGTTACGAACAATAGATGACGACGATCCAAAAAGAGAACACTGAACGACGCTACGATGTTTCCATATTTTATTACATATAATACCCACAGCTACATAGACGATAGACGGGACGACGACTTCTAGACATCCTCACAAGACGACGACAAGACCAAGACTAACTCTCAACTATCTTCCTAACAACGAAAACATTCTCTCTTACGTCACATCCTTATTTATTCATGCATTCATAATCTTTTATTAATACCGCTACACACATACTCTCAAACCATCCACAACTATATTAACTCTATTCAACTACACACATACTCTCAAGCCATCCACAACTATATTAACTCCATTCAACTACACACATACTCTCAAACTCATTCCATACACTTAGGTCCATTCACAACATACCCCTCTCCTTTCTTCAGCTGAAAATACATACCAGAACTATCAAACTATTTTCAGCTTCAACTTCATAAGACATGCATCCATACAATATTCTAAACAAATATATACATGCAATATGCAACAAAGACAATGTTCTGTGGTCCATGGTTCTTCATCACCGTCGTCAGTCAACCTGAACACACAAATCTTTTGGTCCCAACCAACACCTTGTCCACACACATCTTTTGGTTTCTTGTCTCTGGACATCAACACAGGCTATAAAAAAAATAATCCAGGACCAACATGTACCCAAACCATACAATAGCTTCTAATTTAAAATTAACATTGTTGAGCACCTCTTCCTGTTATTACAATATGATATTACAACCAAATAGCAAAGTACATGGTTTCTAAAATGTGAAAATTAAATAGCAACTATTAATTAAAATCAATCCGATTTGGCTATATATCATATAACTCAATAGATTCCCAAGCATCATAAAACTACTATCCAACAATCAGGAAATCAACAGTCCAAGCAAATACCAGCACTCCATATTTAAACCAATTAAACCTAAAGATATTATAGTTAATCTATACAATGGAGTACACCAATGAACTAAATTAGAACCATCAACACTTCCAATAAGCCAATACAATATCACATAGAGGAGTATTTCCCGTGAACCCCCAAACACAACAACCAGGTACTCGGCACAACCTCGAGATACCAAAAAATAACGCGGACTGCATCCTCAGTCTCGCAAAACAAAATCATTATCTAGCAAAGATCAATTATCTCAACAAAAAAAAACAACACTAAGCTAATGGGTTCATTATCCAACCAAGAAAATCAAACCTCTTAGGATATAATAATTTAGCACATTGTACCTAAAATACCACCATATTGCTATATCTCTAGTATAG
This sequence comes from Physella acuta, assembly GCF_028476545.2. Taxonomy (NCBI): domain Eukaryota; kingdom Metazoa; phylum Mollusca; class Gastropoda; family Physidae; genus Physella; species Physella acuta. Next base: position 116,467 of record NW_026732796.1, read on the forward strand.
AAATATAATATCTAATGGAGGACAATTTTCCATGACCCCGGGACAAACAAAATATCTCGGCAAACCATCGAGATCCAAATAACAATAATCAATATCAATCATCTAACTAAGTTACGTATCAACCAGACAGCATCCAGCATGAATGGGTGACTACGACAATAAAATCAACTACTCTACACGGGAAACAGGAAAAATACTGGGTCCAACAACCAAATCAGAAAATATATCCTCAATTGATATCATATCTAATACACCAAAGAGTCCCTAAACCTAACACTAACAAAGTAACAAATTCCATATAGTTAATACATATTAAGACCATCCACAAAAAGGAAACCTAACGCTATATATTTCAATAACGCCCTCTCTAAGGCGCTTCCCTAAATGAGAATGGTTAATTGTAATTAACATAAGGCAAGTTAATTATACATTTAAATTTAAAGTATAGTAAACAGTATAACTACCACCAAAATTATATACATAATGACAAAATACAGTACTCTATCTCCATGATGGTATTTGGAGAGAGTAAAACCATATAGATCTACCAATATTAATTAACAGGTATTGTTGAAACTAATCATTAGTGAACCAGTAACTGGTTGTTATTATCTTACACTAGAATTCACCAGATCTAGACAGACTTTTATATATATGGTAGATAGTGTCTAGTTGTCCTAATTATTACATGATTTGCTTCTAAATATTAAATAAAACTAGATTCTAAATTAAAGGGCAAATGAAATGTTACACAATTAGCGTGAACTATGACACTGGTAACTGGATTCTAGATCTAGATCAATGATGTTGGGGAAAAAATTTATATCCAGTAGGGCCTAAACAAATATTACTAAAAATGAACAACAAAAAAATTGTATTAGATCTTAGTATCTAAAAAAATGGAAGAGGTGTACTCAACTTAAACAATCCCAGACGTCAGGTCTTCATGACAACTCCAGATCCCACACTCCATAGGCCACATCAGATTCAGGCGATGACTTGTAGTACACATGCTGGTATAGTCCAAGTCAGTCACACACACTCGATTGGTGACGCAGATTGACGTTGACTTGTACTTCGAGAATCCATTTAGATAATGTCGTTCTTGTAGTTCGGGAATTCATCTCGACCAATACAGGATTGAACAAACGAAGAAAATTCTCGTCTGCACTGTCGATAAGGTCAACCACTAAGAAATTTGACATGATGAAGGTCAGGGACGTCATCAAAACATGTAGGCCAAACAATTCAGCCGATCACGACGATGTGGGTTAGACGAGGGTGATGACGTAAACTCTTCCAACGAACAGTTGACGATGTAGGTAGAACCCGAAAACTAAGCATTCTTTAATGGTCATGAAGAAAATCTGCGTAAACGATAGATTCATCACGACTAAAACAGCACGGTCATTGTAGAGGGTCGGGGACGAGTGCGGGGGTCCTAACGTTATCTTCTAACAATAGCGCCCTCTCCCAGGTATGGACATCAAATAAATGCCGGCCTTTGGACTACTGCTCAGCACGAACCAAAGATGAAAAAGACCACATCTGTAGTTCTAACCTTGACGGGAATCAATGGGCGATGAGAGACCCGATATAGTCGCTGGATATCGCGCCGGTCAACCAGAAGTCCGTCTCCGGCAAACGACGACGACTCGAGCAGGCCACATCACGCGTCGAAAAGTCCATTCATCACGGTCCAAGGTCAGGGTCTGGTACACAACTGAGTCCCGATCAAATTAAACAACGACGTACTGCTGTAGATAACGGGCGAATCTAGATCTAGATGAAGGCGTACTGCTAGCTACAGATGAGATGACATCACTGCAAGTGTAGACGGGAACGTACTGTGCGACAGATAAGTTCAGCAAACCGCTGCATCCACCATATGTTGCGAAGTGAGTTTCGGTACGGGTCGATGCTGAACGTTACGAACAATAGATGACGACGATCCAAAAAGAGAACACTGAACGACGCTACGATGTTTCCATATTTTATTACATATAATACCCACAGCTACATAGACGATAGACGGGACGACGACTTCTAGACATCCTCACAAGACGACGACAAGACCAAGACTAACTCTCAACTATCTTCCTAACAACGAAAACATTCTCTCTTACGTCACATCCTTATTTATTCATGCATTCATAATCTTTTATTAATACCGCTACACACATACTCTCAAACCATCCACAACTATATTAACTCTATTCAACTACACACATACTCTCAAGCCATCCACAACTATATTAACTCCATTCAACTACACACATACTCTCAAACTCATTCCATACACTTAGGTCCATTCACAACACTATGTATTTTTTCTATAAATTCATGGTTCTTTGATTATCTATTCCATCTTACATTTAATAAAATCTGAAGCATTCAATAGATGAGCTACTTACATCCAAAGGCCCATAAATCAACTCTTTAATAAATAAAATATCAGTTTCATCTAATCCATATTTCCTTAGTTTTCCATCCTTTTCCATTAAACCATTTTCTTTAATCAGGAAATCAAACATATCAATAGAAGCTCGTTCATGCTAGAACAAACAGGAATCAAAAAGTTATTTTATGTTATTGTATAATATTTTGTTCAAAATGATTTATAATAAAATTTCCAGGTATAAAAAATTATGTTCCAACTTCTAAAAATAATTAGTCTGTTTAATATAGTCAAACATACAAATGCATTCTATTAGAATGACATTAAATAAAATAACACCATCTACATAAGAATCTATACACAAGGCTTCATATTTACTTTAAATTTCTTCTCTGGATTAGCAGCAGGCATAAATTTACCATCAAACAAGTGAGAAAATGGACCATGACCTACAAAAAAAAAAAAAATCAAAGTTTATAAAACTGTTATCCTGTATCTTTAAAGTTACCGTTCCAAAGTTGGAATAGCTAAAGGAGGATTGGTAGTTAATTATTACAACTTAAACTAAGCCTATTTCTATATCTTTGACCTCAATATTTTATGTTTTCAAATGATAAGTTAGGTAAACAAACCTTCAAAAACAAATTTTAAAAATCTTACCAAGATCATGACATAGCCCAGCTAATTCCACACAGAAAACATCTTTCTCTGTTATTCCAAGAAATGGCTGATTTTGTTGCAGAATAAGGGCAAATTGGCCAGCAAGATGACAAACACTGAAGATAAAAAAACATTTATATAATATTTAAAACATAAACAAGAAGTCTTGAAGTCTTAGTTAATTGTTCAACAACATACCTTAAATTTTGCATTACTAAATGTTAGCCAACATGGTAAAAATAGTTCTTAATTAGGTAAATGAATAATTATACAGATGAGATGTGATTAGCAGATGAATAGGTGATTTAAGGCTTTTTTTTCACAGGCTTAATTGTAACATTTGCTGACCAATTGAATTGAACTACATTCAAATGACCTACAGACCCAATAGAATGTTCAAATCTGTTGTGAGCAGCACCAGGGTAGACAAAGTAACACATGCCAAGTTGTTTAATGAATCTGAGCCTCTGGAACTGTGGGGTGTCAATCACTGCTAAACAAACGGGGTGAAGCTCAATGTGCCCATGTATGGGGTCATGAAACACCTATAAAAATACATTTTAAAGAAATATCAGGCAAAAAAGTCACCACCATTACAAATAAATTTAAAATAATTCTAAAATATTGTTTTTCAAAACTGTAAGTAAAAGAGGGTAATGTGTAAAGAAAATGTAACTATTACAGAAGAATGCATATTTTTTCATATTGTACCCACAAATAAAGTAAATTAAAAAGAAAACAATCACAAAAAGAACAGAATAAATAAATTACTTATTTAAAAAAATCACATGTACTTTATTGTTGGATGAAGAGAGCACAAAGTTTCAAGGAGTTTGGATCCAGGGTTTCAGTCTACCCAGCTCAAAAGGGCACATGATTCACTTTAGGGAAAGTAAGGCAGTTAGGCATAGAACCACCACACTATCCTTTAATATGCCAAGGTTACAGAAACATGTGAACTTCATTTGCCCAACTGACCTAAGGTTGGAATAGGCAACTTTATTTCTAACATGTATATAAACAAGGAATGAAGATTTAAAACAGCAATTACCTTTGATACACTGTCTGTTTTAGTTAACACCCCGACATCTTCTAAAAGATTATGGATACGTCGACAGATACCAGCATCACTGAAAATAGTTTTGGATGGTAAAACATAGTTTTACAACTAATGGCAAAACAATAGAACAAATAGTTTATCATTTACCAAAAATAAATGAACATTATATGCTTTGTAAATATCATAACAACTAATTTCCATGGCATTTAAAGATAACAAGAAAAATGCAAAACTATTTTAGTTTTTCATGATTCAAATGGTTAAAGGTCTGTTTTATGGATCAAACACAAAATACGTGGTCTTTTAGCATACCCAAAACTTTAGCAGTAAATATATAACAGATTCAAAAACATGTAAAATATAATGGCTCCTTAAGGTCTGAATTATCTTAAACAACTTTTTATCAGCTTACACCAGAACTTTGATGACAATAATGATGGGACTCACGTAATACCAAATTTCCACAGTCTTGCCACCGTCAAATCTCTTAAGTCTTTTCCACACACACCATTCCCTATGGACATTTTATTTGGAATTAATGTTATTGTAAAAAGAATCTGTAAATTGTTTATATGCCTGGACAAAGAACTGCAATCTTGTGAGAATTTGAAGAAAAATGTTTTTACATTATAATTTTACTATGCTTTTTCAAGTTTTACCACCATATTTTAGTACTTATTAAATGGAAATTAATTATTTCTCTCACAAAACTAGCCCAATGAAAATTAATATGCAGATATTTTATTTAAAAATCTGATAATATTAATTATTTTTTTTGTATAGGCTCTATTTCAAATCAACTTTCCACAATAAAGATTCAGAAGTAATTCATCAGAATAAAACATGTAAGAAACTGATTTTACACAAGAAGTAAAACTTACTCTCAAAAATACTACAAATTTCTTCTGTAAAATTTTTTGACTTTAGTTCAGATATAACATCATCTGTAGTCCAGTCTTCAAATGAGACATTTGTGGGTCTTTGAGAGGTAGCTTCATGAACATCTTGGTTAACATAAGTATACGCCCGCTTTCGCGATGGAGACTGTAAGTTTGTTGACATCTGATTAAATAATGTTGAAATTTAAATCAATATAACATTACAGTTTATGTTGAAAAGGATGTATTAATTTAAACCACCTAAAAACACTATAAAAAATTATTATAGGGACATTTCATGAATTTTAAATTAGGGCACACTGTACAAAATAAAATCTGCTACATGTATTTTTTTATTTAAATAATCAGCTGTGGCCATCTTTATGCTTACACTGGTATTATCTTCATTTTTGCTATGACCATTGCAGATGTTTGAGGAAGGTGTATCTTGTTGTTTATTGACAGAATATTCCATCATCAGTTTTGTCATTCTCAAAATCAACACTAAAGTCTCACCAATATAAAATCTTCTAAACCAAAATATTTGAAGAAAAAAAACCAGCCTGTTTTATTATTATTCTAATCTAACGCAAGATCTAGGCCCCTAATATTAAATAATAGTTATTATTGACAGTATATTTATTTTAGGCATATAGGCCTACCAATGTTGAGTTAAGTCATAATAATAGAATCTTAAAAATGGGATGTCAGATTACTGTTAGTTAACTAAATACACATTTGTCTTGCTTAATAATGTCAATGCTATACCCAACTCTGAACCTACCATAGGCCTAACCCTAATTTCTAACCATAAAACTAGACAAGATTACAACAGGCCTACTGAGGGCCTTTTTTCAGAAGAGTCTATTATCAGACATCAGCATACCCAATAATTAATTAAATCTACATTTAGATCTGGTAGTTGTAATTAGTTGAGGATATTCTAGTCAAGTTTACTTAGATTAGTATTAATAGTATTATGATAGCCTGCCTAAGAAGGGCAAGGCCCTTCAATTTCAACAAAATTGGTTTGGCCTTGATAGTCTATTAGTCTATAGTTATAGCTACAGCCATAGGCTAAATAAAGCTTACCGATAATAATAGTAGATAGGGCCTATTCTATAGATTCCTATAGAAAGAGATAGAATATAGAATATTAATATTATTATATAGGCCCTAATCTTTATTCTATAGGCCTAGGCATAATATTATTATATTACAGAATAAAGATTCTCCCTAAAAAAGTGTTAGGCGTTAGGATTGTTATATCTAGACTAGTTGTATTTTGATTTTTGTAGCCTTGTCAAAGTTTAGTGTTTATCATGGTTAGAAATTAGCAAATTAGGGAGGTCTAGAATCTAGATTTGAAATTACTAATTCAAATTTTTAGATCTAGATCTAGAGGTGTGTAACTGTAAGGCATCTAGATCTACCACAAGGCAAGGTAGGACTAGAATGGACACCAGCGAGAAAAGTCTCAAAGGTATTTGAGAGGTCCAAAAATTCATTTAAAAATCTTGCACGGCGTAGTTACAATTAATATGGTTATAAAATCCTGTCTGTCTGGTTTTTTTCGGACTTTACTAAAGATTGGATGTATTTGATGTTTTTAATATTTTCGGTAACTAAATAAAAATTAAAAAAAAAAAGCAAAAACAATTTGGTTTTCACGTGTAATGGCGCCATAAACAATAGCCGCCATAAATTTTATTGTACACATTGTAAGCTAAAAATAGGAAAAATAGGTCATGGTGTTTAAATTTGCATAGTTATTTAAAAACTTGATCTGCAATTACAGTGCAAAGTTTTGTAAACAAAATAACTATAAAGTGGGGCTGTCAGAAATAGATCACGGAGTTCCTTTACAGCCAATCAATGTTTGTCTTACGAAAGTGAAACATCGGGTTATAACTTAGGCTTGATGAAGAATAATGAAGATAAATAGATCTAGAAATGTAGCCTCAACAAATTATTTTCAAGTTCTCTGGATCTGCAACTTGTATAGCATTGATTCTAAAAATATTACATTTCTGAATTAATTTTAGGCTTAAGTTTTTAATAAAATTTTATCTTTTATTAGTTTTATGGTCCTAAATCTAAAAAAGCACATTTTTAGTCCATGTCAACAACATTACGGAAGGAATCTCATCAACTCGCTGGTGTCCATTGGGGTTAGCCGGATAGCATTGACATTAATGTCATTATCATTAGTTATTAATTAGATTATATAGATCTACAATTTTAGTTAACTACCACCAGTGACAGTACAGTGGTGAGTACAGAATCGACAGCAGTACAGTAACAGACCAGGTAAAGTAAAATAACCGTAGATGTGTGTGTCAGTCCAGTACTCAGTACAAGTACAACCCTTTTTTAAGAAAACTCTAATTAGAATTAACTCTATTTACTATTTTATTGCGCCATTGGACATTAAGTCAGAAATCTACCCATAAATATATTGGTAATGAGTCTAGATCTACTAGTCTATTATGTATAGATCAAATCTAGATAAAAGATACTAGATTAAGGTTCAAACAGTCCATCTTTCCCGGCAGTGATAAAGTTTGAATGTAAATAATCAAGCGAAACACCGGAAGTGTGTAACTTTTTATACAAGGAAACACTTTTTGGTAATCCCTTAGTTTAGCGTCGGTTATTATTCCGGAATCGTATAGCAGTAAAAAACAGTGAAACAATAACAAAGTCTGTCACACACTTCCGGAATTCACCGGAAGTACCGTAAACCATACTTTATTTGGCGTCTTCTTTTATTTTTAAACAGAATGTTTAAAATTTGGACAGATTTATTTTTGTAATCATTTTTACATTTTGTAATCATTTTTACTATTTTCGTAATCTAGATTTTTTTACTTGGCCTAGCAGCTAGATATCTAGCTTGATCTAGATTTAATTAATTAATGGTCGCAAATCCGCTGCAAGCCAAAAACATTAAATTATTACATTTGATACATTATTTATATTTATATGTTTTTATTTTTAGATCTACTAATTTAAATCTACTATTATATTTATTCTTGTTTCCTTTTGTCGATTAAACTTAAAAAATTAAAACATTAATTTACTACAATCGACTTTCAATTTATTTATATTTCAATGGTCAAATAAACCATGGTTTACCGTAACTCTAATTACCGAAACTCAACAAACATTACCCGATAATTTCCGACGCTAAACTAAGGGATTACCCACTTTTTATCGTCTGCTTTAGATCTAGTCTAGCCTATGCTTGAAGACTTCTCCCCCGCTCCCCCACGACAGCCAAATTGAACCTGATAAAATAAGTTATTGAATCGTGCGTAGCCAAAAAAAAAAAAAAAAAAATCCACTTCTCGGTAGGCCTATATTTCCGGGAAACGATCGGTGGCAAAGCCCCCCCCCCCCCACGAAAAAATTCTACCGCCCCACCCCCCCGAACGAAAGGAAATTTATATAATTTATATAGAAAATAAATACTTTTAACAGTGTCCGCCCCCCGAAGAAAGTCTACCGCCCCCCCCCCCCTGAGAAAAAAGTCTCGAAGAAACACTGGCCTTGGGAAGTTGGGATCTGTATAATATATAGATTTAGGGCCTATATACGCCTATATATATATATATATATATATATATATATATATATATATATATATATATATATATATGCCTAAATATCTATATAAAATATGCCTATAGGCCCTATATATAACTAGCCTATAATATTAGCCTATATTATTATATACTACATATATAGGCTAATATTATAGGCTATATACATAGGCCTATATAGGCTTATATATGTATATATAGGCCTATTATGTATATATATAGCCTATAATATTAGGCTATATATATATATATATATATATATATATATATATATATATATATATATATATATATATATATATATATATCCCTATATATATTATATTGACCTATATATATTCCATACTATTTAAAGAACATACAATATATAGGCCAATATATATATATATATATATATATATATATATATATATATATATATATATATATATATATATTTATTTATAGGCCTATATATCTATATATAGGCCTATATATAGCCTATTTACGGTGTCGTTTTTTTTGGGGTGATGTGTGTGGGGGAGGGGAGGGACACCAACCTCTGTCCTGCCTCCACTTCTGTGAGCCCTTTAATATGATTGGCCAGATTGTGATACCAACAATACATTGTTATAATTGTCAGGTGCTCTTATTAACATTATGAGACTACATTCCCCAAAATATTAACAAAACAGTCTACAACATGTGGTCGGTATGAGTTGTACAACAAATTAGTTGTAACGTTGGTATGGGACCTAAATGACTGTGTTAAGCTTTTTTTTTAAACCACCACATGTACACAGTGTCTATTCACTTCATTTGTGAGATGTGAAGGGTAATAACAATGCAAGTCCGGTTAAGGATGTCATAACAGTGTCATTTAACTAGGACAGTAATTAAAACAAACGACACATTCAGAAATGGAAGTTCGGAAAGTCTGACGTTATACATTTGTTTTAAGTAATTTTTCAAAATTAACTTATTTGCATTTTAAAACTTTGTTTGTGTAATTGTATTTAAATTTTTTTTTTTTACTATTTGGCCTTTATCTAATGTTGACGCATCCCAGTTAAAAAGTTTTAAAAATAAATCGCTGTTTCAATAAACTAAAACCGCAATGGGACAGGGCGGGCCGAAAAAACAAAACAGAAAAACAAAATAAAACAAATAAGTCTAACCACCCTGAAATAAAAAAAAAAACCAAAACAAATAAGTCTAACCACCCTGAAATAAAAAAAAAACCAAAACAAATAAGTCTAACCACCCTGAAATAAAAAAAAAACCAAAACAAATAAGTCTAACCACCCTGAAATAAAAAAAAAAAACCAAAACAAATAAGTCTAACCACCCTGAAAATAAAAAAAAAACAGCTCAAGATAACTTACCCTTTTTTTTTTTACACAACGGAATAAGTTGGTTAGACGATTAGGCCCAACTGTTAAATTCAAGCGTGCACGCGTCTGTAGAGCCAGTTGCAGTCTGCTATCGTGAAAGCCAGTTCAATCGAGCAGACGAGAGCTCGAGCGGAACACAGCCAGCGACACACGAAGCTAACAACAAAAAGGACATTTCAATAAGAGTTGAGCCCGCGCAGTTTTAAATCAAGTCAAGTTTATTTTGGCTCATAAACGTCTGCACTTCACTGGTCAGTTCCCCCTCCCATTTTTAATTAGGCTACGACATAGTACCACGCAACATAAATTATTCACAGAATTATGTTTAATTAGCAGGTTAAAAAAAAGCTGTTCGAGTTATGGTCGTTTATAAATGACGTCATGGTATTTTATCATCCCACGTCTTCAGAAAACTCCAGAGCTCTCCCCATAAAGTGACGTCATAATGCAGCACCCTCCCCTAGAGAAACAATAATTCAAAGTAAATAACACATAATTCATCACCCCCACTCCGGAAAATTTAATCCCTTCCACCCCCCACCGCCGAAAATATCAACTGCCCCCTCCCCCCCTCCTCGGAGAAAAATGTCTGAAAGAAACACTGACTACCATATCCACTAGTGGGCTTGTGATTTCACCTCTCAATGCACCCCTCAACTGGTGTCTGTTATGAGTTTTAAGATGTTTCGACACATGAACACACCATTCGGGGATTCCCGTTGTAAGGTCTAACACGACAAAACACGTGTCGGCCTTACACTACGGTTGTAGTCAAACAATTTTCAAACAACGAAAAAATGACAGGGAAGTTTACGTAAAAGATTAAAACTCGATGAACACGTATGTATTCAAACACACACGCCATCAGAGCTAACGCTGTTTGTTTCATCAGTACGTGATTAAAATTCATCAATACTAATTTATGGGTCAAATTTTCATCAATACTAGATTCGGGTTAAAATTCTTGCTTATTAGTCATATTAGAGCAAAGGTTAAAGGTGACTAGTCATTCTGGAGAACATGACTATGACGTAAGTAGTGTATGACCAAGATAACAGTAAAATAACTGTAACTTATCTTTAGATAACACTAGACTACCCGTTATCCGTGGATAACTGTGGGTCTCGGGGCTCATCCATAAATGACATCACGTCTGTCACTTATCATCACAAAATAACCAGACCTCACATTAAAAAAGACGTCACACCTCAGACGTTTTTGTCTTTTAAAAACAATTATTTCGGTTGAGCATGGGTCTGACCACATTATCCCTTCATATGCTGAGGTCACAAAGCAGGTCGACTCTACTTCACCTGCCTAGTGTCCCGCCAACTCAGACATGTTTTTGTCTTTTAAAACACAGATTTCGGATCAGAATGGGTCTGACCACACTATCCCTTCATATACTGACGTCAAAGGTGAACTCTACACCTGCCCAACTCTACTTCACCTGCCCAGTGTCCCACCAAGTCTCAGGCAACATGTTTTTTTTATCGTTTAAAAACACTGATTTAACAAGACAGGCCATCTCCTGGAATCCACAAGGCAGGAGGAGGAGAGGCAGACCAAGAAAGACCTAGAGACGTGACCTGGAAGAAGACACCAAGAAGATTGGATACACCTGGGGACAGTTGGAGAGACTAGCCCAGGACAGAGACGTCTGGAAATCTCTTGTCAGCGGCCTATGTTCCAGGGGGGACGACAGGCAAACCTAACCTAACAACACTGATTTCGGCCGAGCATGAGTCTGACCACACTATCCCGTCAGATAACATTGTCACATTGTCTTGACAACGATACGTGACAATCTCCACATAGCTCTTATTTAGTAGTAAACGTTTTAAAACCTATTTCGGACTCACATATTGTTTTTACACGGTTTATGGACAAAACCTCACTTCAATAGTAGCCGATAGATCCTATACAGTTTTGTATTTAGTACAAGTTAACCATCTGAATGAATGAAAGTACATGTCAGAAAGAAGTATTACTATTGTTTCAGTCCTCACACGCTGATGATGAAAACTATGACACTGAGGCCAATAAAATGAATTCAAATTTATTATTGCCAATAAAATTGCCACTGTCTCTAAAGCCCTATCCACTAGCAAACTTCATTAGATTTTTTTTCTACCGCTGAGATATGTTTATCGATCGAATTTAATCAATAACGTCTTCGATAACTTTGGGAAAATTTAGCCCTAGTTTAAGTCATCTGTAAATAGAGCTGTTGGTTGGTGTTAGCTGTTTGTTGCAAACTTATGGTATCACACGAAGTGAAGGTAGGTAGAATGGGGGACCAGTCACAATTCACGTGTACTGTGACATTCTGTTATTGGGAGTGCCATTTCAACAATGTTAAAGTTAAAACCTATTAGAAATAACGTTCATCTCTTGAAATGTAGCTGATTTGTATTTTATACCACATTTATTCTCTCCATTGAGTTCAGAGTTAGGTGTGTCAATTATTTACGTCGACTGACGGCTATCAGATGTGAACACATTCCGTGAACACAACTCACAAGACCTAGATATAGTTTTTAAAATAGTCGTCTTTGCAATCTCCTTATTTAACTTTGTCAATCATTGCTTGTGGACAGTTAAATTACATTCATTCTTTTACACTGATTCAAAAGGCACAAAGTCATTAAAAAAATAAATGTAAAAAATGATTTATTATATCATTAATTTTATACATGGTCGTGTTAAAATAAAATGCCACGTTTAGTAATAGAAAGACAATAAACCATTGACTTTTACTGAGTTAAACTGGGAAAATCGTGATCGTAGTGGCGTCAATAGGTCGGGTGACATCAGTGGCATCCGCACCACACGTCACCGCCTTGTGACTCTATGATCACACAACAAAAGAGATGTGTACCAAGTCATTAAGACTGGTCCCGGTCAGAGGCGTAGCGGGGGGGGGGGGGGTGCGGACCGCACCGGGTGACACCATTTAGGGGGGTGACACCAAGGCCAAAAAATGCAAAATATATAGAGAAAAAATGATAATTCCACTTAATTAAGTGATTATTTCGAGTGTTAAATAGTCTTTTAAGAGGTGCAAGTCGAAAGTTTGAGGGGGTGGGGGGGGGGGGGTGCAAATCGAAAGTTTGAGGGGGGGGGGTGTGCAAATCGAAAGTTTGAGGGGGGGGGGGGGTGCAAATCGAAAATTTGTCCCCGGGAAGGGTCGCTACGCCTCTGGGGTGACACCATTAAGTGCCGCACCGGGTGACACTCGACCTCGCTACGCCACTGGTCTAACGTAGATAAACAATAATAAATAGGGCACGTTTGAAGCAACTTTTAAAAAGTTGACCCAATAATTAGATGGGTTACTGTATGATGTGTGAAGGAAGACAATGCACGTTAGCGCTAAGTTTTACAACTCTAATCAGCTGTTTTTCATTTCTAAGTTGACTGCGAGATTTGAAAAGAGGTAAATAAGGCACACTTCTCCCGACTGGTCTGAATGAGAAATCGATAAATACAAGTGATGTAAAAATATATTTAATACAAATAATATTTTTGATATTAAATTAATTAGCTGCCTGCTAATTGTTTATCGTAAATCAACATACTTTTGTCTAATATTAAAATTTTGAGAATCGTTTTTTCTTAATTCTCAACTTTTTGGACAGTTTTGTAATACCGCCATTGGTAGATATAAGAGGATCGTCCCCTGAGAGAGTTTTAATGCCGTTTGGTTTTGTTTTGCTGGAGTAGCCATTGGTGTGATGGGTTGGTTGACTAGAGTGAGGTTTGACTGGTCTTGAGTGAAGCTCTTCTGTGTTCATTGGCTCATGGCAGATGTTGTTGTTGTTCCCGTTGGTGTTTTTATAAGCTGTTGTCGCACTGTGGTCAGTGGTGGATGGTTCAATCCTGGCTGGTTCAACTACAAATGGGTCGGCTCTAGCTGGTAAACCATTGCATGACATCGCTCTGAATGGCTCAACTCTAGTTGGCTCAGCCCAGGACGGCTCAGTCATGAATGGCTCAACTCTTGTTGGCTCAGCCGTGGAAGGTTCAGTTCTGAATGTGGGTGCTCGGAATGGCTCAACTCTAGTTGGATCAACCCAGGACGGTTCAGTCCTGAGAGGATCAGCTACAGATGGCTCAGCTACAGATGGCTCAGCCCTAGGTGGCCCATCACTTGAGGGTCCCCCAGTGCTGAAGTCATCAGACTGCTGGTACAACTTCTCGTACCACATCCTTGAGGCTGCCCTCAGAGCTTCTACTCTACACTTGTCTGGACTACAACACAGGACCCTCAGCATCCCTTCACTGAAGATACTCGGGCCCAGGATTCGGCTGGCCTGGGGGACATTGATTATAGTACATTAAAAATATGTATGTTGAATCATGATTTTAACGGAGGAAGTGAATATATTTCTTTATAAACACATCATTTATATCCTCGTTAAAGTATTTAAATTCTTTATTATTAGCAAAAGTAGATAACAAATAATAAATATTTAAAATAAAAAACAACAAACAAACAACAGATCTATTAAATAGTTATAAACTATTAATTAGCGGCTAATGGGTTTGGGATTCTTGGAAATGTGGACAGGCTTACCTCGTCTTTCGGCAAGGCACGCGCGATATTGAGGTCACTTTTGGAATAGACGTTCAGCCTTTCTATTGGATTTTTGTCCTTCATGCCGAAGTCGAGGTAGGAAGTCTGTTGAGATAAAGCTATTATAGTCGAGGTAGGAAGTCTGTTGAGATAAAGCTATTAAAGTCCAGAAGTCTGTTGAGATAAAGCTATTATAGTCTAGGTAGGAAGTCTGTTCAGATAAAGCTATTATAGTCTAGGTAGGAAGTCTGTTGAGATAAAGCTATTATAGTCTAGGTAGGAAGTCTGTTGAGATAAAGCTATTATAGTCTAGGTAGGAAGTCTGTTGAGATAAAGCTATTATAGTCTAGGTAGGAAGTCTGTTGAGATAAAACTATTATAGTCTAGGTAGGAAGTCTGTTGAGATAAAGCTATTATAGTCTAGGTAGGAAGTCTGTTCAGATAAAGCTATTATAGTCTAGGTAGGAAGTCTGTTCAGATAAAGCTATTATAGTCTAGGTAGGAAGTCTGTTGAGATAAAGCTATTATAGTCTAGGTAGGAAGTCTGTTCAGATAAAGCTATTATAGTCTAGGTAGGAAGTCTGTTCAGATAAAGCTATTATAGTCTAGGTAGGAAGTCTGTTGAGATAAAGTTATTATAGTCTAGGTAGGAAGTCTGTTGAGATAAAACTATTATAGTCTAGGTAGGAAGTCTGTTCAGATAAAGCTATTATAGTCTATGTAGGAAGTCTGTTCAGATAAAGCTATTATAGTCCAGGTAGGAAGTCTGTTGAGATAAAGCTATTATAGTCTAGGTAGGAAGTCTGTTAAGTTAAAACTATTATAGTCTAGGTAGGAAGTCTGTTGAGATAAAGCTATTATAGTCTAGGTAGGAAGTCTGTTGAGATAAAGCTATTATAGTCTAGGTAGGAAGTCTGTTGAGATAAAGCTATTATAGTCTAGGTAGGAAGTCTGTTGAGATAAAGCTATTATAGTCTAGGTAGGAAGTCTGTTGAGATAAAGCTATTATAGTCTAGGTAGGAAGTCTGTTGAGATAAAGCTATTATAGTCTAGGTAGGAAGTCTGTTGAGATAAAGCTATTATAGTCTAGGTAGGAAGTCTGTTCAGATAAAGCTATTATAGTCTAGGTAGGAAGTCTGTTGAGATAAAGCTATTATAGTCTAGGTAGGAAGTCTGTTGAGATAAAGCTATTATAGTCTAGGTAGGAAGTCTGTTCAGATAAAGCTATTATAGTCTAGGTAGGAAGTCTGTTGAGATAAAGCTATTATAGTCTAGGTAGGAAGTCTGTTCAGATAAAGTTATTATAGTCTAGGTAGGAAGTCTGTTCAGATAAAGCTATTATAGTCTAGGTAGGAAGTCTGTTGAGATAAAGCTATTATAGTCTAGGTAGGAAGTCTGTTCAGATAAAGCTATTATAGTCTAGGTAGGAAGTCTGTTCAGATAAAGCTATTATAGTCTAGGTAGGAAGTCTGTTCAGATAAAGCTATTATAGTCGAGGTAGGAAGTCTGTTCAGATAAAGCTATTATAGTCTAGGTAGGAAGTCTGTTCAGATAAAGCTATTATAGTCGAGGTAGGAAGTCTGTTGAGATAAAGCTATTATAGTCTAGGTAGGAAGTCTGTTCAGATAAAGCTATTATAGTCTAGGTAGGAAGTCTGTTGAGATAAAGCTATTATAGTCTAGGTAGGAAGTCTGTTGAGATAAAGCTATTATAGTCTAGGTAGGAAGTCTGTTGAGATAAAGCTATTATAGTCTAGGTAGGAAGTCTGTTGAGATAAAGCTATTATAGTCTAGGTAGGAAGTCTGTTCAGATAAAGTTGTTATTATACACGCAATTATCCATGTTTTGTGTGTGTATGCCCCTCTCTCTGTACATGAATGTGCACGTGTGTGCTCACGTTCGTGTGTGTGAATGTGTTTTGTGTTCGTCATGCATGTCTCACATAAACTCATCTGAGCTCACGGCATGAGCTGGGATCTACTGTAACACTCACGTGAAAAGCAAGGTCATCTTGCCCCACAATGACCCCGGGCCGGACGTACGCCAGGATCGTCTCTTTGAGGTCATCTTCATTCAGCTGCAATAGGCAAACAGACACACTCAAGGGGCAGTAATTATTATTGTGTATGCAGTTAATGAGTCAAGCATTACTCGATTCAAATGTAGTTTTGAACGGCTTGCGATAAATCTTTACACTGAAATAAAGAAAATTGTAAGAAAACCGTAAGAAATCTTTACACTGAAATAAAGAAAACCGTAAGAAATTTTACCGTCTGAAGGAATTCTGGGCTTAACGGTTTCGTCTCCAGCACGCAGACGTACAGGTCACGTCTGAAGATGCGCTGGATGATGACCTTGGCCTCCTCAAGGTCCTTTGTTTTGACGTCTGAGTAAAGAATCTTAAAGAGGACGTCATCGGTCAGCTTCGTGTAGGCAGCCATGTCGTGGATACATTCGGACATCCGGAGTGGCTGGCTGGTGCAGATAGGTCAGTTGTTAACATGAGAAGGTCAGTTAACATAAGCAGGTCAGTTAACAACATGAGAAGGTCAGTTAACAACATGAGAAGGTCAGTTAACAAGCTAAGGTCAGAATTTTAGGTCA
The DNA here is from genome assembly GCF_028476545.2 of Physella acuta. Taxonomy (NCBI): domain Eukaryota; kingdom Metazoa; phylum Mollusca; class Gastropoda; family Physidae; genus Physella; species Physella acuta. The sequence continues at coordinate 133,624 of NW_026732796.1, forward strand.
GTCAACATCTTAAAGACGGTCCATGAACAATTTCAGAAGTTCAGTCAATGTGTTAATGTGAGCATATTTATAAAGTAAGACAATGATTCCTACCTATTTTTTCCATAAAATAGAACATCATTGTTGGCTTTCATCATAGCATGCAGTACCCTGGCCAATTGAAAGGGGGAAAAATAAACTAATTAATGAATGCAACTACGTTAATGCAGCTAAATTATATGTCCCTCTCTCTCTCTATATATATATTTATACATATATAATATATATATATATATATATATATATATATATATATATATATATATATATATATATATATATATTTATACATATATAATATATATATATATATATATATATATATATATATATATATATATATATATATATATATATATATATATATATATATATATATATATATATGTGTGTGTGTTGTGTGTGTATGTAAATGAATAGTTTACAAGAAACAGATTGTGACGTACATTGTCTCTATAGCACTTTTAACCCTATGCTGGTAGGCGTATTTGTGTAGAGTATACCTGGAGTAGAACATGTTGTATAAGTTGCTGATTTCCTGAGGATTCAGACAAGAAAGGGTTAACATAAACACATGCATTTAAAACTTCAGTCTACTAGAAATTCATGTACTTAATTACAGTACATCAGAATATCATGCATCTGTATACCTTACACCAGCAAATCATGACTCCCAATAATGAAATGTGCATCTCATTCACTGATCCGTATGTTATCCAAAGTTAAGATTAATATATTCGTGTACTAAACTCACTAGAAGTTCGGGTTTTTATGCAAATGATACATTTGTTGAAAATAAATATGTTTGAGGGGAGCTCTTTCTATCGGTCTGGGGGTCGCTTTTTTTTTGGGGGGGGGGGGGGGGGGGGGGGCTATATGGTCGTCAATTGATCGTAAACACGAAAAAAAGCAAAATAAAAAAAACAAACAAAAAAAAAACAACAATAAATCTCTCCTAGTCATTGAACGTTTTGAGTTGACCTACTTTGTCTCGAATGCAGATCTGAAGTTGGCTATCCACCTCACAAATCCGGGCCATCTTCATGAACCGGAAGTGGTCAAAGTTGTTTTTTAGGCCAAGATGGTGACAGTCTCTAGCAAAATAGTCGAATTTATCCACATCGATTCCGTTACGCTGGTTACATACGATCTGTACAAATATGCACATAAATGTAAAGTATGTCTCAATAATAAGATAGTATCACATACATGTAAGGTATGTCTCAGACATATGACAAACCTCGTAAAGAAACGCCTTCTCCCTCACAGGAGAATCACTCACACAATTCACACACTGAACACAAACCTCATAAAGAAATGCCTTCTCCCTCACAGGAGAAACACAACTCACTCAATTAACACTGAACACAAACCTCGTAAAGAAACGCCTTCTCCCTCACAAGAGAATCACTCACATAATTCACACAATTCACACACTGAACACAAACCTCGTAAAGAAACGCCTTCTCCCTCACAAGAGAATCACTCATACAATTCACACACTAAACACAAACCTCACAAAGAAACGCCTTCTCTCCGCTCCCTTCAAAGGAGAATCACTCAGACAATTCACACACTAAACACAAACCTCGTAAAGAAACGCCTTCTCCCTCACAAGAGAATCACTCACACAATTCACACACTGAACACAAACCTCATAAAGAAACGCCTTCTCCCTCACAAGAGAATCACTCACACAATTCACACACTGAACACAAACCTCATAAACAAATGCCTTCTCCCTCACAAGAGAATCACTCACATAATTCTCACATTGAACACAAACCTCATAAAGAAACGCCTTCTCCCTCACAAGAGAATCACTCACATAATTCACACAATTCACACACTGAACACAAACCTCATAAAGAAACGCCTTCTCCCCCACAGGAGAATCACTCACACAATTCACACAATTCACACACTAAACACAAACCTCATAAAGAAACGCCTTTTCCCCCACAGGAGAATCACTCACATAATTCACACAATTCACACACTAAACACAAACCTCATAAAGAAACGCCTTCTCCTTCCCTCTGCCAGTGCACATCCACTCCTGAAAGTGCAAAAAAAAAAAAAAAGATCGATAAAATGCATGCACCAGGTACTCAGCTAGCGGTTAGTGTGAGCATGTGGCTGTTTGCCAATTTGGAGATTAATTCATCACTAACGTTTATAACTTGATAGCTGGCAATAAATGTAGCTGGCTTTACGATACTTGCCCGAACGCTGCTTGCTCGAAGGGCTTTTATCCGATGTACATTTGCCCGAATGTGACAAATGCCCAACTGGAATTTTTCAAGAATGGGATAAATACTCTAAAAAATATTTCCCGAATGGGACAAATGCCCCAATAGACGTTTACATTTTCTAATTAAAGAGGCGAATCGTGCTGAATTTGTATTGTTTGTGGCTCAAAGATATGCCAGATGTATAAAAAATGTAATCCGTCATTCAGTTTGTCCAAATTCATCTATAACTTAAGCCAATAAAACTCTTATATAACTCACTTCTACAGAATTCGACTAACCCCGTGATCTGTACCTTGATAAACATCATGTCAACACCACTTAACCCTGTGAACACCACTCACCTCTGTGAACACCACTTACCCCTGTCAACACCACTCACCTCTGTGAACACCACTTCCCCTGTGAAGACCACTTACCCCTGTCAACACCACTCACCTCTGTGAACACCACTTACCCCTGTGAACACCACTCACCTCTGTGAACACCACTTCCCCTGTGAAGACCACTTACCCCTGTCAACACCACTCACCCCCTGTCAACACCACCCACCCCTATCAACACCACTTACCCCTGTAAACACCACTCACCCCTGTCAACACCACTTACCCCTGTGAACACCACTTACCCCCGTAAACACCACTTACCCCTGTAAACACCACTCACCCCTGTCAACACCACTTACCCCTGTGAACACCACTTACCCCTGTGAACACCACTTACCCCTGTCAACACCACCCACCCCTGTCAACACCACTTACCCCTGTATCGTTGTATCTAACTCCCGCGATCTGTTCCTTGATAAACATCAGGTCCCTGTTGTCTAGACCAAACTCTCGCAACTTCCCGTTCTCGTCCATCAGACGGTGCTCCTGCACGAGATGGTCGAACATCTCCACGGAGGCCTGCTCGTGCTGACGATAGAGACATGAGATTTTATCATCTTTTGACGAGAGTTTTGTAACGTGCTGACGATAGAGACATGAGATTTTATCATCTTTTGACATAAGATTTTCTCATCTTTTGACATGAGATTTTCTCATATTTTGACATGAGATTTTCTCATCTTTTGACGAGAATTTTGTAAAGTGATGACGATATAGACATGAGATTTTATCATCTTTTGACGAGAGATTGTTTTGTAACGTGCAGAGGGTGATGGGGGAATTGAAATAGCGAGACACTTGTTAAGGTGAAATTATCAAATACTTTTTTAACCGTTGGCTGATGATTTAAAAATTTTGCTCATTTTCCCCGTTTTAATACTGAAGGTACGTCTTATTGAGACCTAAGGGCGAAAATTTAGTTTTGGCGTCTGCTGACGATGCTCTAAGTGTTCATACAGCTAAAGACTTTGTGTGTAGGTTGGGAGTTAGTTAATATCTTTCTAGTCGATACTTGGTTAAAAACTTTTGGCTCGATACTTAGTTAACATATTATGGGCCGATACCTGCTTGATATCACATGGGCATATATTCACAAATTCCCTAAACCAGAACAAAGACAAATAATTTTGAAAATATGAAATAAAAGACATAATTCATACCTTCCATTTTGTTCCTTTGCAATATGCAGGAATAAATTTCTGGTCAAACAAATGAGACAAGGGGCCATGACCTGTTTGGATGGAGAAGTTTGATAGGGACACGTGGATAAATACAGGTAAATTAAACTATATTAGACACACTTCACAACAACAAAAATAAAAATCAAGTAGGTTTAGAGCTAAAAGAAACTACCATAAACATGGCCTACCTAAATCATGAAGCATCTCTACATAATCTAAATATGGCTTACCTAAATCATGACACTGCCATATATAATCTAGATATGGTCTACCTAAATCATGACCTAACTCTACAGGATCTAGATGTGACCTACCTAAATCATGACCTAACTCTACAGGATCTAGATGTGACCTACCTAAATCATGACCTAACTACAGGATCTAGATGTGACCTACCTAAATCATGACCTAACTCTACAGGATCTAGATGTGACCTACCTAAATCATGACCTAACTCTACAGGATCTAGATGTGACCTACCTAAATCATGACCTAACTCTACAGGATCTAGATGTGACCTACCTAAATCATGACCTAACTCTACAGGATCTAGATGTGACCTACCTAAATCATGACCTAACTCTACAGGATCTAGATGTGACCTACCTAAATCATGACCTAACTCTACAGGATCTAGATGTGACCTACCTAAATCATGACCTAACTCTACAGGATCTAGATGTGACCTACCTAAATCATGACCTAACTCTACAGGATCTAGATGTGACCTACCTAAATCATGACCTAACTCTACAGGATCTAGATGTGACCTACCTAAATCATGACCTAACTCTACAGGATCTAGATGTGACCTACCTAAATCATGACCTAACTCTACAGGATCTAGATGTGACCTACCTAAAACATGACCTAACTCTACAGGATCTAGATGTGACCTACCTAAATCATGACCTAACTCTACAGGATCTAGATGTGACCTACCTAAATCATGACCTAACTCTACAGGATCTAGATGTGACCTACCTAAAACATGACCTAACTCTATAGAATCTAAATGTGACCTACCTAAATCATGGCACAGTCCAGCGATCTCCACACACAAAATGTCTTTCTCATCAATCCCATGGTACGGCATGTTCTGACGTAATATCCTGACAAACTGTCCAGCTAGGTACGAGGTTCTGGTCAAATAGAAGTAAGTATAGATGTATTTTTAATGGATAGATACATGCGTTTTTTAACTACCAGATGTTCGCGTGTTTTAGATGCACGTAGTGTTGTCATATGTATGTACTATAACCAACCATGTGTACGTTTTAAACATTTTTTAAAACAATTAAATGATAAAATTTGTAAATACAAATACTAGTAAAGTAGAAGAGGTGTTAAGTCTCATGACAACAAAACCACTACTTAACTTTTACACTTACTAACTTTAATTATTTATTGCCATTTGTGTTTCTACAGATCTTTAGACTATGCACGTGTTTACGTTGTTGTCTCAACCATTAAGCTCCTAATGTGTTGTTCAATAAGGAAATAGTTCAAGAGCTCAATAACCCCAAGCAGTGTTCAAATCTGTTGTGTGTCCCCCCCCCCCACAGGAAACTCACACTTACCCCAAGCAGTGCTCGAACCTTCCCCCCCCCCCCACACTTACCCCAAGCAGTGCTCGAACCTGTTGTGGGCCGCCCCAGGGTAGACGTAGTAGACCATGCCCAGCTGCTTCAGGTACCGCAGCCTCTGGAACTGGGGGGTGTCGATGATGGCCACACAGGCGGGGTGGAGCTCCAGGTGCCCGTGGATGGGGTCGTTGAAAATCTGGTCAGGACACAAACATGTCACTTTTTGTTTCAGTTTTGTTCTGCTTTCAAAATTTGAAAGATTAATTGATGCTATGTTTAATGTCGTCTCTTAACGACGATTAGCTGTCGTCTGAATGTAAAGGATTCCCGCGACACTGAAGCGTGTACACATAGTTACCTTCCCGCGACACTAAAGCATGTACACATAGTTACCTTCCCGTGAAGCGTGTACACATAGTTACCTTCCCGCGACACTAAAGCATGTACACATAGTTACCTTCCCGTGAAGCGTGTACACATAGTTACCTTCCCGCGACACTAAAGTGTGTACACATAGTTACCTTTCTGCGACACTGAAGCGTGTACACATAATTACCTTCCCACAACACTGAAGCGTGTACACATAGTTACCTTCCGGCGACACTGAAGCGTGTACACATAGTTACCTTCCCGCGACGCGTATACACATAGTTACCTTTCCGCGACACCGAAGCGTGTACACATAGTTACCTTCCCGCGACACTGAAGCGTGTACACATATTTACCTTCCTGATGATTTCTTTTGATGGTAGGTCCACAGTTTCTTGGATGGCAACATCTGATCGTCTGGTCAGATAATAGAAACAAATTTTTATAACACACAATATAACAGTAACGTATATTCTTGAGATTTTACAATTAAAAACGGAGTTGACAAAGTTATAGATTTCTGAATTAGACTGCTAGCTGCTGTGTAAATTATATAATGCAAGCCATGATTTGATATATTTCACTAACTTACCTGTCATTTGCCTTGACATAGACCGTGGGATAGCTCATACCATTAGCATTTTTTACTTTTCTGCCGTCCATGGTAACTCCATTGACCTGATCTTCAGTTTTCAAACATGAACTATTTAGGTTTAAATTTTCAAATTCCGTCATCTTATCAATGATTGGCTTTTGGAATTTGTGACGTCAAGGTAACGCTGAATCGGAAATAAAAACACACAGTATAAAAAAACTGTGCGTTTATTTTTTGTATCAACTATAATTTAAGAAAAGAACATACACAGTTAATCAAAATGTAAGAAAGATCAAAGCTGGTCACAAATTAATTTTTACAGGTATTTTTTGCTTCATCACATGGGGAGATATTTAGCTTGGAAAACTTAATAAATTCATGATTGTTTTGGTCTAACCGCCTAACCGTCTTTTAGGTTCCGTCTCAGTATTATGAACACTATTTTACAAGATGGCAAACTAGTTGTTCATAGGCCACACGCCACACCTATAAAATATGAACACGTCGAAACAGTCGCCACACCGATAAAATATGAACACGCCACACCTATAAAACATGAACACGACAAAACAGTCGCCACACATATAAAATATGAACACGTCGAAACAGTCGCCACACCTATAAAATATGAACACGCCATACCTATATAATATGAACTCGACGAAACAGACGTCACACCTTTAAAATATGAACATACGAAACAGTCGCCACACATATAAAATATGAACATACGAAACAGTCGCCACACCTATAAAATATGAACATACGAAACAGTCGCCACACCTATAAAATATGAACACGACGAAACAGTCGCCACACATATAAAATATGAACAAGACGAAACAGTCGCCACACCTATAAAATATGAACAAGACGAAACAGTCGCCACACATATAAAATATCAACACGACGAAACAGTCGCCACACCTATAAAATATGAACACGACGAAACAGTCGCCACACATATAAAATATGAACAAGACGAAACAGTCGCCACACCGATAAAATATGAACATACGAAACAGTCGCCACATTTATAAAATATGAACACGCCACACCTATAAAACATGAACAGGACAAAACAGACGTCACACCGATAAAATATGAACATACGAAACAGTCGCCACACCTATAAAATATGAACACACGAAACAGTCGCCACATTTATAAAATATGAACATACGAAACAGTCGCCACACCTATAAAATATGAACACGCCATACCTATAAAATATGAACACGTCGAAACAGTCGGTCGCCACACCTATAAAATATGAACAGATTGAAACAGTCGTCACACCTATAATATACGAACACGTCGAAACAGTCGTCACACCTATAATATACGAACACGTCGAAACAGTCGCCACACCTATAAAATATGAACACGTCACACCAGATAAAATATGAACACGTCACACCTATAAAACATGAACACACGAAACTGTCGGTGGTAAATGTTTTGACGAGGCCATGCGCGAGGGTAACTCATTAGAGGCGTCACGTGACAACAGACCCAGGTGACCTTATTGACCAGAGAGACAAAGGTACGCATACAATTAGCGCTAGAGAGACAAAGGTACTCAAACAATTAGCGCTAGAGAGACAAAGGTACTCATACAATTAGCGCTAGAGAGACAAAGGTACTCATACAATTAGCGCTAGAGAGACAAAGGTACTCATACAATTAGCGCTAGAGAGACAAAGGTACTCATACAATTAGCGCTAGAGAGACAAAGGTACGCATACAATTAGCGCTAGAGAGACAAAGGTACTCATACAATTAGCGCTAGAGAGACAAAGGTACGCATACAATTAGCGCTAGAGAGACAAAGGTACTCATACAATTAGCGCTAGAGAGACAAAGGTACTCATACAATTAGCGCTAGAGAGACAAAGGTACTCATACAATTAGCGCTAGAGAGACAAAGGTACTCAAACAATTAGCGCTAGAGAGACAAAGGTACTCAAACAATTAGCGCTAGAGAGACAAAGGTACTCATACAATTAGCGCTAGAGAGACAAAGGTACTCAAACAATTAGCGCTAGAGAGACAAAGGTACTCAAACAATTAGCGCTAGATATATACATAGACCCACCAGGTTTAAGAGATTACTGTATACAATTATATTCTGTGCTGGGCATTGTTGTGTGGTTAAAATATGAGACAGGAGGGGAGGGAGGGTGCGGAGCAGAGACGTATGTGTGTATGGTGTAGGCCATAAATATACTGTATGTTTCTGTCTGCTGATCAGTTCCATATTCTGAGTGCGACTCGCTCGACCACTCAACAACCATTTACACTCACCTTAACCCTTTACACACTAACATAACCCTTTACTCTTACAATAACTCTTTGCAAACTAATTATAGCCTTTTACACTCTCCTTAATCTTTTACACAGCAATTGTAACCCTTTACACTCACCTGAACCCTTTACACTCACCTGAACCCTTTACACTCACCTGAACCCTTTACACTCACCTGAACCCTTTACACTCACCTGAACCCTTTACACTCACCTGAACCCTTTACACTCACCTGAACCCTTTACACTCACCTCAACCCTTTACACCCACCTTAACCCTTACAAGCTAACCTTAACACATTCGCATTAACATTTACCATTCTTATTTGACTTACTTATTAAGACACATTTAGTAAGGAGCTAAGGTAAATCGATTCTCTAAATGTACCAGCCATACATCGAGGTAGAGTTGTGACTGGGTAGTTGCCTGACCCTGCCACATTTGTTGGCTGGACAGTCCATTCGGTATGCTGCTGTGTTTGTTGTGTGTTAGGCCACAACACACTCGAGACAAACTTACAACACACTCGAGACAAACAACACACTCGAGACAAACTTACAACACACTCGAGACAAACTTGCAACACACTCGAGACAAACTTACAACACACTCCAGACAAACTTACAACACACTCGAGACAAACAACACACTCGAGACAAACTTACAACACACTCGAGACAAACTTACAACACACTCGAGACAAACTTACAACACACTCGAGACAAACTTGCAACACACTCGAGAGAAACTTACAACACACTCCAGACAAACTTACAACACACTCGAGACAAACTTACAACACACTCGAGACAAACTTACAACACACTCGAGACAAACTTACAACACACTCGAGACAAACTTACAACACACTCGAGACAAACTTACAACACACTCTTGTTTCGATAAGCACACCACCACCAACGAAACAACTGACTCAGCAACACCACTGAGATATTGATACTTGTACAGTTTCGTCCTACCCGTGCTATAAACTAACACAAATAGGCTTCCGATTTATCGATTTATCGATTAGGTATTGGATTTCTAACGCACCACAAAAATGGATGATGGATGGAAGTATCTCAAATTATACGATATAAAAATAGAATATTTAAAAATAAACAATATCAAAGATTTCTTTAAAAATTGAAGACTATAACAGTCGCTTACTCGAATCAATCAAATACAATAATTGTCAACGCCCAAATCAATCAGACCTACCTTGGCAGGTGAATCACAGGATTGTCCTGTTGTGTTGTGTCACAGTACTGACTTATAGTCGGGCCACTGTCAACATATGCACCAAGACAAAGTTCAACCTTATCAATTTACAAGTGCGTTCACATCTTGAATACTTGTACATATTGTCTTACGATGTCATAGGTAAGTCAAGAGAGGCTTCATGCTAGAACTCGTTTATTTCTATGTGTAGTACATGAACTGGAATATAGGACACAAGTAGACGACACGTCTATTCCTAGCATTACGCAGAAGTAAACACAAATTCTACTGCGCAAACAGCTTGGAAAGGGAATACCCGATTAGCTGGAATTCAAAATAGGACAGGGGAGTGATTTCCCTTGCGACCTTTGTATTCAGAGAACTGAAGAATGATTTTGAAATCAATTCCTGTTAGATCGACACGGTGTGTTGAGAGGCGTGTCGTATTTACGGGGGCGTTATGACGTTGTGTCACATATCAGTAAGGTGTGTCACAGACTCAACAGTGGAGCAACTAGTCAGGGTGTGTAGTGGTGGGAAAATCAACACAACACATGATTAAACCTACACAGTTTTTAGTGTTGACATACGTTATAAGATCTTGAAGTCAAGTTTTTATTTACTTCGCGATAAAATTTTTAATCAGTACATTTTCTAAGAAACAAAGGAAGTCTTTTCTTGAAAGGTGAAAAAAAAACGACGGCCGCTTAAGGGCATGGGCGGGTGTACTTTTCGTCATAAATCCACTAAATCATCGATTTCCCACTTTTACTTGATCTATACAGAATAACCATCGTTGAATCAAAAAATGACATTGTTATGACCCTGAAAACATTATTTATTTATGAAAAACCGGGTTCAAAGTAGTGTGTTCAGGGTAATTTGATCACTTTTTCGGTAAAAATAGCCATTTTTCGACCTAGAAAAGTACTATTAGATTTTGAGGAAGCCTAATGTGTTTCATATCAATGGAAAGGCCGTGACCTCCTTTCTTTATTTGTTCTAAAATTAAAGGACCAATCAAAATACCTATTTTAATGTGATTATTTTTATACGTCATAAAGTTGTTTATTTTACTCATTCGGGTTTTTCCGGTATGCAAATTTTTGACCTCAATTTTTTCATTGGCATTCAACGGCGGAAGCTAGTTAGCGATTGGTCGTTTCGCTTCGGGAGTAAACATTCCCTTAGTTTCAGCGCGTTGCTAAGTTTGATCTAGTTTTGTTTCTCTAAGCTTCTGTGAAATACTTACATTATTTTAACATATAATTATTTAAATTAAATATACTATTAACAGTTTAGATTAGTTTGTGTGAATTATCATAAGCAGTGAGACGATTTAGTTTGTTTCTCTTTCGATAATGGGTAGAACAAAACACTCGCTAAAAATAGATACACACATCTAACGAATTTACTAAAGCAAGGGCACGTCCGAATGCAACTGATTGCATCTAGAGTCTACCTCTACTCAATCTAGCACTATTCAGACAAGCACTGGTCCAGATGTAATATGCACATTTACTAAGAAACTGCGGCAATGTAAGACAGTTTTTACAGACAGAAGAAAGCACTGTTACATCTAGTATGGTAGTGCTAATTGTAAACAACAGCCATGCAGAATTATTGTCGACTGTGATTTGCTTCTTGATGTTATCAATACATTTCCTTGCCAAGAGTGTAACTGTGATGTAGTCGCTACTATTGGTGAAAAAAGTGTAAAGGGTTTGCTTCAAGCAAATTCAAATTTATTCAAATTTATTCAAACAACGGTTACAATTGTAGGCACAAAGGCCTTTTTTCACATTGGCCGTTTAAACAAATAAAGCAATTCAATAACACATAGCAGTAACACATAGCACTGAAAACGTGGAATAAAGAAACAATGGTACATAGCTATCATACATAATGAGATAAAAAAGATAATATAATAGATGAATGAGAAATGTTACAATGAGTCAGTTAGGTCATTAAATAATTTTAGTTTTAGTTTAGATTTGAATATATTTTCAGATCTAGATAGCTTTATTTTATTAGGAAGATTGTTCCACAAATTAGAACCAGAGTAGGCGAAGCTATGTTTTTGGAAAAAGGTTGAATAAGGGAATGGTAAATTAAGACGACGATTTAATTTTATGTTAAAAGAAAATAGATCTGATAAGTAAGAGGGGGCTGTTTCGTGGAATATTTTATATAAGAAAATTGATTTAGTATATATTATCTTTTTATTTAATGGAAGTATTTTAGTAGTAAGAAAAGAATCCAGACTACTAGACAAGCCAGTAACCAGTTTTATAGCCCTTTTTTGTAAAGAAAGAAGAGGACGCTGCTTAGATATAAAGCTGCCGCTCCACACTACAGAAGCATAATCCAACCTGGATTGAATAAAAGCCTCATAAAAAACCAGCCTGCTCCTATAGTTGAGAAAGTTCTTTATCCTTGCTAATTGAAAGGTTGTTTTTAATAAGGACATTCTTAGAAAATGAATATGGTCAGACCAAGTGAGGTTGTGATCTATAAACAATCCTAGGCATTTGTAACTGTCTACCTGTTCAATGTTTGAATTGTCTATAGTAATGTTTAATGCGGTGGATGGAAGACGAAGGCGTTTCTGATGAGTTGTAATAAACATTGACTTGGTTTTATCGGGTGTGGCAGTGATAAAAATGGTGTAAACCATATGTATACAACTGCAAAAGAATCCTGAACAAGGCCATTCACAATAAACAAAGACATCGTCTTATCATAATTGGCTTTAGACACGAGACCATGCAAAATATACTGCTGTTTCTGCGATAGCATAATTCAGTATTGGGCCCATGCATGCTATGGCATTGCTGTCAAAAGAAGGAAACCATAGTCAAAGACTCAGTGAAGGACGCCAAAAAAGACGCCTTCGCAACAGCTTTACTACAGCTCTAGGTAAAACAAAGAAAGCCAGAAAAAAAGGAAACTTACAGCTGAACAAGCTCAGAAGGAATATATTCAGCAGCACCATACTTCAGGCAATAAATGTGGTCAATTTTAGTGACATACAGCTGTAAATTTTCTTTTTTTGCAACTTTTTGTTGGTTTTTTGCGTTTTTCTCAGTTTGATACTTTTGTGAACAATTATTGAAATAACTTTGTTAATAATTATCAGAACTGAACTAAATTTTTTCCAGTTACTCTGTATATATGTTCAAATAAAACGTATTGAACACTTTTGGAAATTTAAAAAAAAAATTTTTTTTATTGTTGAAATAGTGAAAAAATTGGACGAAATAATGAAATTTTTACAGTGATGTATGGGAAAAAAAAGTAAAAAATAAACTATCTTCTTTTTTGAAAATGTAATCAATAGGAAGTGTTAAACACATGTGTTTCCAGAATGTATTAAGTTTTTATGAAATTTGTACAAACCATTTTTGAGTTATTTCCATTTAAAAATCGTCAATAAAATCCAATATGGCCGCCGTCACCATGGCAACGGAGGATTTAAAAAATTAAAAAAAAATATTTTTATGCTTATCTCTTTGAGTTATAACTATTAGCCAAGTATTACATCTTTAGACTCGGAAATAAGGAAGTTGGTACTCATCACCCGCCCATGCCCTTAAGATAATAAAAAGACTTATATAGTATTAAAGACTTAAAGTAAAGATTAATTGTAAGTTTTTCCCAATCAATACTTGAGTAAAAATACAATTACCATTCTACACTACTTTCCCCATGGCAAGTATCGATGCCGTATTTTGTATCGATCTATATCATGCTTAATGATCGATACTTGATATAGTCTGAAAGCCTCTCTAGGCTAATCGTTACATACACAATTTTTAATAAATTTTGTATTTTCTCGAGCAGGTTTGATTACAGACAGGTCATAGGTCACAGCGATCATGACGGGTCACTGTGGCCCAAACACTGAACCATCAAATGTAACTGTATGTAATGCGAGCAGGAGTTGTTAGCGAAACTGACGTCACTACCTCTAGTAATGCCGGGAACCAATCAAAGCTGAGCGCCACTTGAGCTTGTTATTGATCTCAGTCAAGCTGTGTGACTTACTTGACTGAATCCTTAGGGACTTCTGGTGAGCAAATGACTGCAGCTGCACCTCGCCAAAGGACTGTTACGGGCAGCTCTCTTTAGTTAAGCCCAAGTAAGCCCAAGTCTTAGCCTGAGTTCGATCGAAACTCCGGGGTTCGGCGAGTCAGTCTCAGGGGTTTGGCGAGTCAGCCTCAGGGTTTTGGAGAAGGACACACCCCTGACTGATACTGACATGATTCACGATCGGATTCTGTCAGTGGGAACTATAGAACTATTAAGAAGGGTTCGGTGAATGCGCATATGAAGCTGGTGGGGTTGGGTACCTCCTAAAAGGTTAAGAACCACTGACTAAGTTTCGAACTCCCACGCTTCAGCCTGGTCATGCTCACCAGCTACCAGTCCCCCTTCTCCTAACCTTCTTCTCGCCCCGGCCTGATAAGTTGAAAACTCATGACCCTAACATAAACATGCTAAACTTACTCGCACACTTGGAAACATTACAGTGAAAACACTAGCGATAGGCTCAGTATTTAAGTTTTTTAGTGGACACTTGTGCTGTTTTCTCTCTTTGCTTGAGTAGTACAGTGCACTGTTGACCATCTGCGTGCAGAGGTCCTATGGGTCAGTGGCGTCACTAGGTGGGGTGATAGGGTGTAAAAGACAAGTTAAGAAACTTGACGTGAATTATTGACGACACATTAGCACACACACATCTGTTCACGATATTCCCAAATCAAGATGACACTCTTAGATTTTGCGATGAAGTGTATACTATATGTAACGATGTAAATATATGCTAATAGTGACATTAGTTTATAAGAAATGTTACGATTATTTAAATGTTATAGTATAAGCCGAAGATGAACAATGTTTAATCTTAAAATTAAAATGAGACTGAAAATACCTTATGTCATTTCTGAATGGCAAGTTGCAAAAAAAAAAACCCACAAAAAAAAAACAAAAAAAAAACAACAAACAACAAATGTCTTAAATAAAACTCGTGAAAACAATAATTCTTGTAAACAAATAATACATTAAGTGAATTATTTTTGTAATGCACATACTTATTACTTTCTAAAAGTATCTGACAAGGTTAGTACATTATCAAGTCAACAAAATAGTTACATTTGTCTGACTAGGTTAGTACATTGTCAACAAAATATTTATATGTCTGACTAGGTTAGTACATTGTCAAGTCAACAAAATATTTGCATGTGTCTGATTAGGTTAGTACATTGTCAAGTCAACAAAATATTTGCATGTGTCTGATTAGGTTAGTACATTGTCAAGTCAACAAAATATTTACATTTGTCTGACAAGTTTGAATTTTTTTTAATATAGATAAGGTACTGTTATGTTAATTTACACACAATTTAAGTTATATATACTCCAAAGATATTTTCTGGTCTAATTAACAGCCGAGCAAGTACGACGTGGTTTTAGTCGATAATTAGTCGCGAGAAGTTACACAATCACCGATATACAAGTGAATGTTTCTTCATTGATACAACGTAGAATATGAATAAATCATGTTTTTTTAGCCCGATCTTTAAGGTAACAGGTTGATAAGTGTACGGTGCTTTATCAGAGGCGTAGCGAGGGGGGGCGGGGGTGCGGACCGCACCGGGTGACACCATTTAGGGGGTGACATCAAGGCAAAAAATAGCAAAATATATAGAAAAAAAACTTGAGGGGCGGGTGTGCAAATCGAAAGTTTGAGGGGGGTGTGCAAATCGAAAGTTTGTCCCCGGGAAGGGTCGCTACGCCTCTGGGGGGTGACACCATTAAGTGCCGCACCGGGTGACACCCGACCTCGCTACGCCACTGTGCTTTACTGATACTGGCCGAATAATCAGTTCGGTAGTTTTTAACATCATGTTGAGTTTCAGTGCTTTTTATTCGTTGTGTATGATATTAAAAACAAATCTAATATATAAAGCTCAGTTCTGTATGTAATGCATTTGTATGTCGTTGAAATTGTACGAATTTAAGTGTTAGAAAATTATCGTGCGCATTTGTCTAAATTTATAAGCTAAAAAATTACTATTGAAAGTGTTGGGAAATAATTTTCATTTTTCAAATTATAGTAATAATTGTCGGCATGTTCATTAAACACAAGTTTAAAAAAAAATATCATCTTTTACAAAAATTCTAATTATGTCTTTATTTAGTCCTATAGCACTTACTTCCCTTTGATAAATTAGGAAAAGCACAATTACTTCCCTTTATAAAACCATTGCATTCCGTGAAAATAATTTACTTTTTAATTACTTTGTTTTGGTGTTGGGAAAAAAAATAATTACATAATTAGCGGGGATTGATCAAGTGCAAATGTTGTAGGTATTTTACGGATAAGCTTGGAGTATTAAAATTGTTTATTAAATTGAAACAGGCGCGTTCGTTTAAGTGAGTGCAAAAGACTGTGAATAAGTTGGGGTACTATAGTCGTTCATTAAGCTAAAACAGGTGATTCCGCCCCGGGCGTTTATGTTCGCGTTAGTGTTTTCTTTGTGTTTAGGTGGGTTTGCGTTAGTGGTTGCGTTTTAATTTGGTTCGTTTTTGTTCTTTCTTTTTTCGTTTTTGTTTGTGTTTTTTTTGTTTGGGTTTGTATTTGTGTTTTTGGTTGGTTTTGCGTTTGGATTTGGTTTGTTTTCGTTTGCTTTTTTCGTTGATTTTTTTTTTGTTGGTATTGGTGTTTGTGGTTGGGTTTGTTGTTAGGTTTTTGTTTTCGTTTGCTTTTTTGTTTGTTTTTTCTTTGTGTTTGTATTGGTGTTTGTGGGTGTGGTTGTGTTTGTTGTTAAGTTTTTGTTTTCGTTTGTATTTGTAATTGTGTTAGCGTTATGTTTGCGTTTTGTTGTTTTGGTTTTGGTTGGTTGTGGTTTGGGTGGGCAATGCCGGGTTTATGATGATTACTAAACACACAGGTAATGGTCTTTAACAGAAAGGTTTTTCACAGAAGCCAGAGCAGGGCCTGGCCGGGACGGCTAGTATGAAATATATTTCACGTACTCAAAGTAAGACACAGCATAAAGTATAAGATCATCCGTTGGTTCAATTAGATTTATACGAGCTCCGGGAACATCAAAGAAACTGATTTATAACGGCAACTAGAACATCAAACAAATTGATTTATAACGGCAACTAGAGCATCAAACGATTTGATATTTATACACGAGGTTTCTCTAGGCTAGCTAGACGGCTTCTTATCGAGTTTCCCAAAAATGATCTTCTGTCTGTCGTAACGTTATCTGTACCAAAAATATACAAATCCAGACGTTATGTACGTGGTGTACATTTTTATATGAGAGCTGAAAGTTTGGCTGCACATACTATGGTACGGCTTAACAAAAGATTCATACCAAATATAATCTATATAACTTGTGTCTATTAGTGCGTTTGTGTGTATGTGAATGTATGTGTGTAAATAAATATGTGCGTGTATGTTTGTAAGCTTGATATGCAGCATATGTAAAAGATACGTTGTCCACTAAACAACACTATTTTAGCCGTTGTCTAATATCTCCTCTCCCCTCCCCCTGTCTAGATTATCCTAACGAACGTCATTACGTCCTGCTAAAATGACGTCATCTAGTGATCCAACCCCACCCAAATGTAAGCACAAGGTAACGAGTCCTTAAGATTTATTTCCGTGTTAATTGTAAAAAAAAACAACAACAACAATTTAATTCTCAATTACCCCCCCCCCCCCTCATGCAATATGTAAACTACATGTTTCCTGGTGATAAGCTATATTCTGTAAAGAGGACCAATGCCTTCATACATGTTAACTAACTACTACTTGTGTTTATTAAACCTTGGTTGTATAATATTCAGTAAAGAGGACCAATCCCCCCATACATGTAAACTAACACTCCTGGTGTTTACTAAACCTTGGTTGTATAATATTCAGTAAAGAGGACCAATCCCTTCATACAAGTAAACTAACACTCCTGATGTTTCCTAGAACTTGGCTATGTTGGGTAAAGTAGACCGAAGTCACGGTCAAATACCTAATTTATTTTTACATCGTAAAACCTAAAGTCAGCATTTTGTTTCTCCTATAATGATAAAATGTTTTGTTTACAATGTCTTCACATTAAACGCCCCTGTCCATGTGTGGTCAACTGAGACCGGTATATTGTATTGATAAGTCAAACACACAGGGCAGTTAGTGTTGTTAATTACGCTCGAGTTTATTTCTTTGCCAGCGGCGTGTCGGTACAGGCCGAAGCCATGTTTTCAGGAAAGGAAGTGTTGAAAGAGAATTTTTCGTCAAAAGCTTTCTATAGCTAGGCCAGTTCACCTGACACTGGTTTGTATAACTTGCTGGAATTATTCAGGCTAGAGGACAGGTTGGTCGTAGACCGTGTTCTGGTGCCATCTCTCATTTATAACATCACTTTATGTAAAATTCATTTTGGATTTAGTTTTTCTTAATAATTTATAGATATAAAATATCTTAATATATATATATATATATATATATATATATATATATATATATATATATATATATATATATATATATATATATATATATATATATATGTGTGTGTGTGTGTGTGACTAGTAATATATTAATATAGTAATTTAATATCGCATAATATACAGACTGAATTAAAGAGTAATCAATAATTTCGTATCAATTATCACCGTCTTTTCCCATACCTTACCCACACCCCTCCTCCATTGATTTGAGTTTACGAGAAACAACTAGCAAAAACTTGGTAAAAGTATAGATATCATTGTATATACCGCACAGGAAAGCAGAACTAAATGCAATTCTGCAGAACAACACCCTATATTAAAAAAGAGTCATCAACTAGATCTACATTTCTTTAACCTAAAACTAATTTTTCTGCCATCTAGTTAACAGTGAAGTCAGCCATAGTGGAGTCAGACATGAAAGAGTCTAAAGATGTGCTTGAATGGACTATGCAAGATCTCGTTCAGAAGATGACAGATGCAGATATTCCACAGACGATCACAGACGTTGTAAAAAGTAAAGACAGGAGACTGCCGTGCTAAATTTTAAACATATTTCTAGATCTGTTTATGTCTATATCTTCTAAGTTCTCGACTTATGAGTGTACAATATGGTCAGTTCTATGCACGTGTTGGGTAGACTCAGTTATCAGTCATGCGTAACCGCTGGGCCAGACAGCCCTTTTAGTAAAATTTCTATTGTGTTGACTTTGAAAATATGGAAACTATCAATTTAGGGTTTGGTGGAGGAAATCAAACATTTAAGTACGTGACGTTTTTACAAGCCTTTATTTAACTCACTTCCTCTGTCGACATTCTGTCGACAGTCTGTCGTCAGTCTAGATGGAAACGCAGGAGTGAAAATTCGGACAGTTCTACTTGACCGATACGATTCACAGTTGGCACGTGGGTCAAGACATGAAGACAATGCAATCTGAATCTAAATTTGACTTAATTGGATGCCTAATTAATTTTTTATGAATTAATTAAAATTTGGACCGAATTAGTAGGCATGTCTATCCAACCACACCACATACGTCATCACGTTCAATCAGGTTTAATAGCTGCGCTATCACGTTCAATAGACGCGCAATGGTTTTTAGTCTTGTAACACTATTGCAAATAAAACATGTAAAGTACTGAAAACAAAATTCATAAAAAACGTTTTAATAACAAGCTTTTATGTAATGATGCACTAAAAAGTAGAAAATAAATTATACACTACTATTTAAATTACTATAAAGAAAAGCGTGGGTCTCTTCTCAAATATTAGTAAAGGTATCCAATAGGTACTAAAGTACTAAAGTGACCCACGATTTTCTTTATAGTAATTTAAATAGTAGTGTATAATTTATTTTCTACTTTTTAGTGCATCTTTACATAAAAGCTTGTTATTATAACCTTTTTTATGAATTTTTTTCCTCTCCTGTTGATATAAGCATTTCTTAAGTAGATCTAAAACTTTACCGTCAGCCTTATGGCTTTCGACTTTCATACATTAGAATATACCATTATGATTTGTGAGGCCCATAATATTTGATTACAGTTTTTGGTTCGATATTATGTGTTTTAAGATCGCAAGCGGATTTAGCATATGTGTTTTTGCTAGATATTTTAGAGGGGGGGGGGGTTAAGCTTCAATGTCCCTTATGAGATCCTCTTAAGTTGTACCAATATACATTTACAATATTAAGAGCAGAACTTTTCATTTTCCATTTCCCAGTATAATTAAGGCCATTGACAGCATCCTTCTACGTTTTTGTCTGCTAATTTTTCCTTCTCTCTCATTTTTTCAATGGACAGAACAATCTATTTAATGTTTCAAATAAGAACACGTTTTTCTTTTACTTTTAATATGATATTTCTTTGATTTTTACAATTTTTTTCTAAGCCACCTCTTAGATACAATTATAAGGAGATGTTTTGTACATTACGCTAATGATTAACTATAGATGACTTGTCCCTACCTACAGACAGTCAAGAACTGAAAGTTTTACTAGGGAAAAGGAATACATTTGTTAATACACAAGTAGGAGGAGTGAAAAAATCGAAAAAGGCGAGTTTTCAACAGTTTTATGCTACCAATGTTCATAAAATGTGAGTTTTCTAAAGTTTTTATGCTATCAATGTTCATAAAATGTTGTGAGTTTTTAATAGTTTTTATGCTACCAATGTTCATGAAATTGTTAGTTTTCAACAGTTTTTATGATACCAATGTTCTTAAAATTGTGAGTTTTCAATCGTTTTTATGCTACAAATGTTCTTAAAATTGTGAGTTTTCAACAATTTTTATGCTACCAATGTTCTTAAAATTGTGATGTTTATTATTGCTTATTAACTGAGATTATTATTTAAATTTTTTGTCTTTTTTTCACTTCCTAGTTGATGTTGTTTTGATTTATTTTGATGTATTTTTGTAACAATCTTTAAACACAAACACTGTTACGTGCAACATCTGTGTGTGTAGGTGTTCAGTGATCCCATCCACGGGCACATTGAGCTCCACCCCTTGTGTATCGCCATCATCAACACGCCACAGTTCCAACGTCTGAGGTTCTGCAAGAGGATCGGCTTGTGCTCTTTTGTTTTCCCTGGGGCGGAGCACAACCGTCTGGAACATTCTATCGGGTCTGTACAACAGCACCAGTGATGGTACTGTCAACAAGGTCGTACTGTTTTCAAAGTTTACACAACAAAAAACATGTTTAATGTATAAGTATAATGTTATGATCACATACTGAAGTGATCTAAGTTGTTGCTTATATTAAAAAGACTTAGGTAAAAAATCCTCTTTAGACCTAGCGATCTATTGGGCAATTGAAGTAGAGTTCATATGTTTCTTGACCTCGACATATGAAGGGAAAGTGTGGTCAGCACTTTACACATCCGCCTTTACTTTCCCTAACATTAGAGCTGGGTAGACTCAGGGACGTTCTGCTGAAATGGACCCGGATTCGAGCTCGAGACCTTCGGTTTGCAGCCTAGCGTTCAGCCTCTTAGGCCACGAGCCCGTACCATCGTTGCATATATTGCTCCACAAGAAAATGGAAACTTCAAAGTCATATTGTAGCAGTAGACTAACAGTTTAATTTTTGTGTGTCAGAGTGTGCCATCTGGCAGGCCAGTTGGCCAGGAGCCTACAAGAACACCAGCCGTCACTAGGGATAACAGAGCAGGACATTCTCTGTGTGGAGGTGGCGGGGCTATGTTTTAACCTTGGTACCGTACTCACACATACGATTTTTAAAATGTTATTTATCTAACGTAACAATTAAATCTTCTATAACTATTGTTTAGCTAGCTCAAATACGCTTCAAATTAAGCATTATTTACTAATTTCATAAAATTGTTCAATGAATAGGTCGTGGGCCCTTCTCGAGGTTATACAATGACAGGTTTCTATCCGCGGTGTACGGGATACATAAGGTTGTTCATTGATTTCTAATTGAAGGAACATATTTCTTATATTTCTTATATTTCTTATATTTCTTATATATTTCTTATATTTCTTATATAAGTATATTTACAAGTATACTTCCCATATTTGAATACATTTAGTGAAAAGTAAAATTGTTCCCCCAGAATATCCGACCAACAGTCGCCATGTTTGAACATCTGATAGAGGACAATAAACTCAGAGATTTGTTTGATGTATACGGCCTGAGTGAAGCAGACGTCCATTTTATCAAGGAGCAGCTGGAAGTTATAGGGCCAACAGGCAGCACTGTATGGACATGTTCTTTACTGAACTTAATACTACACGATTCAAACAATATATATATATATATATATATATATATATATATATATATATATATATATATATATATATATATATATGTAACGAGTCCCCGAGTCTATCCTGCCGACAACGCCAAATGTAACGAGTCTCTGGCTACCCTGCCGACAACGCCAAATGTGACCTTCCCGAGTCTAACCACTCATTCCACACAACATTGACCACAGCATAGATACTCGAAGATGCAGGTTTATTATTGATCCTTTTATTACATGAATCAAAGAATGCTTCACAATAATATAATGAATCAAGAGAGATGTTTCACAATAATAGTCTGAATCAACGGACCCCCAACAGTCCTCACTAGGCTTCATCTAACTGAATACACATGTCTAACGTCCTTCTTAACACAATACGGCTAACCCGTTCAATAACCAACTTGATACTGCCACACTGACTCACTGATCGAAAGCGAGCGAGAGAGAGAGAGAGAGACTGCGAGCTCAGCCGTCGCCTTCCTTATTTATCCCCTTCATATCCGTAATCATATTCGGTCCTATCATACTCGTAATCGTAATCGTTGCATTACGCCGCTTCTGTTGTACAGTCCGATTTAATAAGCCATCTGCATCCTGTCACATCAAAGTTGACAGACCGTCTTTCGTATCGCTTCCCGAGATACTACGCCTTGGCTTTCTGATCGTTATCAGCCACCACCTGTGTTATTACATCAGTCGTGTCAAAGTTGACAGCGCTGTACCGCTTTCTTATGTCTGGTAACTTCCCCTAGTTACATCCACCCCTGCCTTTTTTTGTGTGTTATCAACCACAAACAACGCTTGGCAGGTGCAGTCCTTCAAAGTCAATCGCACCACCGTAAAAAAAAATCCATTGTTCCACTCACTGTCAATGTCGTCACATTCGTATAAGATTGACCGTTATCCCTATTTCACATATCAAATGTGTCTACATCATCTTCCTCAGACACAAAACAGTTCTAGAATTCACATCCACCTTTTTTCATCTGGTGCCTTCACCAGTTCACTTTTATGACTTTTTGAACAGTCTGTTCTCATACCAGCGCGACCATGAAAGAATTGATGGTTGCTGACAAAAAATTTCGTATTCTTTCTGTTTCTCAAACTTCTCCGCGGACCACTTAACTGATGGTCTACTGTCTCTCTGCTTTTGGAGGGACCGGGATCCTCCTTGTTGCCGGTATCCTCCCCTTGTGTATCGCTGTTGCGCTGTTGATGGTGACATGGTTCCGGGATGGGTATGTGAATTTCCGTTATAGTTTCCGGTTCCCTAATTGTCTTGGGTTTCCTTGTGTGTAACTGCTCTTCTTGACTATGACAATATTTCTTTAATTGAGCAATATTCGCCCACCGATCCGGTTTGGTGTGATCGATGGGTCTTATCTTAAAGGGGCCACCTGCTACTTTAGGCATCTCCACGACTTGCCATATCTCCTGTCCCCAGAGGTCGTGGATTTTGTTTCTGCCTAACGGGTGGCTACGCAGTAATACCCTGTCGTTCAGTTTGAGTGGCGGGTCCTTTGTCTGTACCGGCGGTTCCCTTCGCCGTGCTTCATGTTCTAGTCTTTCCTGTACTACCCTGTACATTTCTCTAATTCGTCTCATATGTTCATTCACATATTCTAGTGCAGTGTATGAGCCAGTCATACTCTCCTTTTTTCCTAGGAACAAGTCAGGGGGGGGGTCGAGCCTCCCGTCCGAACAGCAACATGTATGGCGAAAAGCCGGTTGTGGCATGGGGTGTGCAGTTGTATAGATATACCAACTCTGGGAGAAAATCAGGCCAACGTTTTTTCTGTTCAGGTTCTAGAGTGCGCAGCAAATCATGCATGCTGCGGTTGAACCGCTCGCACTGTCCGTTTCCTTTCGGATTAAATGTGGTTGTTCTAGATTTGTTGATCCCGTAGTGGCTGCACAGTTGGTTAATTACTTCTGACTCGAAGGCCCTTCCTTGGTCAGAGTGTAATTGTCTTGGTATGCCATATTTGATGAACCAATGTTCTATTAAGACCTTTGCCACTGTTTTGGCAGTCTGATCTCGTGTGGGCACCGCCACAGTCCATTTGGTGAAAACATCAGTCATTACCAACACATGTTCCGTCCCATCCGATGATTGCTCCAACGACGTAAAGTCCATAGCCACAATCTCTAGTGGTTTTGTCGCTAATAGGTGTCCCGATGGCTGTCTCATTTTGACAACTGGCATTTTCGCATGCTGACACCTCACACAAGCCTCACAATGGCGTTTGACCTCCATTTCCATATTGGGCCAGTAACACCTCCGTCGTAATATTTTGTGCGTCCTGTCCTGACCCTGGTGTCCTGCCCTGTCATGTGCCAACCTTAGCACTTCTTCTCGTAATTGTCCAGGCACCACCACCTGGTGTATTGTCCCATCAATTTGGTCATGAATTCTCCGCATGAGAACACCATCCTGTATACTGAGACGGTCCCACTGACTCAGTATTTTCTTTGTTTCTCGACCAAATTGTTCTCTTTCCCTTCTTCCTGGGAATTTTTGTTCCTGGACGTGTTTCAACAGCGGCTGTAAGCCACTATCCGTTCTCTGGGCATTTCTTATTTCTTTGTGATTAAGGCAACTAAAATCACCAATGTCCATATGTCCGGGCTCTGTGGAAATGTGCTCCACCCCGGTCTGTCCGTTCTGCCTCACTTGCACCCCGTGAGGGATATCTGTTGACGCTCTGACCTCACATATTCCTGTCAGCGTTTCTTCCTCATCGCCCGGTCTCTCGTAAGGATTCCTTGATAAGGCGTCCGCATTGCCATTGGACCGCCCCGGGCGATATTTTATCTCTAGGTCAAAGAGTGCCAATTCTGCTGCCCATCGCTGTTCGATGGATCCCAACGTTGCTGTCTTTAGGTGACTCAAGGGGTTATTGTCAGTGTATACCACACATTTAGCACCTAATAGATAGTCCCTGAATTTTTCCGTCACAGCCCATTTTAATGTCAAAAGTTCTAGTTTCATGGCGCTGTAATTTGTCATGTTCTTCTCTGATTCCTTCAGAGCTCGACTGGCATAAGCAATAACCCTGAAACCTTGCTTTTGTTGTTGTGATAGCACAGCTCCCAGACCTTTAGAGCTGGCGTCAATTTCTAGCCGAAATGGTTTGTCAAAGTCTGCGTATCCTAATATCGGCGCCTCTGTCAAAGCCTTTTTCAATAGCTTAAACGAGTTCAGGCATTCCTCAGTCCATAATTCACCTATCAGTTGTGTTTTACCTTTCTTTTTCTCCTTACTGTGTTTCTTTGTCATTTTGTTTACCAAGTCATGCAATGGTGCGGCAATTTTTGCAAAACCAGGCACAAATTTTCTATAATAGGAAGCAAAGCCCAAGAATGATCTGACCTCTACTGTAGTTGTTGGCTGTTTCCATTCTTTAACAGCTGCAATTTTATCTGGGTCAGTGGCGATGCCATCCGACGAAATCACGTAACCCAAAAAATGTACCGATTTCAGACCGAAGCAGCATTTGTCTGGGTTCAGCTTTACTCCTATCTCCCTAAGACGGAGAAACACTTGTTCTAATCTTTCTAGATGGTCCTCCCAAGTTTTTGAATAAACTAGTATATCATCCAAGTACACCAACATTATTTGAAATAGAAAGTCACTCATAGCACTCTGCATTACTCGCTGGAATGTAGCAGGTGCATTAGTTAGACCAAACGGCATACGGGTCCACTCGTACAGTCCCAGTGGAGAAATAAATGCAGTTTTATGTTGATCGTTGGGGTGCATGGCCACTTGGTGGTAGCCACTAGCCAAATCCAAGGTAGAAAAAAATCTTGCTCCCCCCAACGCATCAAGACATTCATCAATACGAGGCAAGGGGAATGCATCCCTTCTTGTGATATTGTTCAATTTCCGGTAATCACAACACAGTCTTATCTCCCCTGACTTCTTTTTTACCACTACTATCGGTGCCGCATACGGGCTAGTGCTGGTTGTAATAATTCCCTTTTTTTAGTAGATCGTTCAGGTGTGCTTTCACCGCAGAGTAGTGACTTGGTGGTAATCTTCGATAAGGTTGCGCCACCGGCTTGTCTTGTAGTAAGGGTATCTGGTGTTTTATTACTTCCGTGTAACCCAAATCACCCTCGTACGAGGCAAATATATCCCTGTACTTATTCAACAATTCATTTAGTTTTGGGTCCTCAGTTTCCGGGAATGTATATGATCGGCCATCCTCTTTCTTCACCTCGGCCGTCACATTGACCGACCTAACTGTTACTTCATTACTGCTGGTATTGCTCAGTTCGATGCACTGTGCAGACCTTTGTACCTCGACGTTCTGTGGTACTCCTACCAGAGTATTAGGCGGTATAAAAATTTCCTCATCCAAAACATTTGCCACTAATCCTTGAACTAGTCCATTTTCCGCTGATGTGTATGTCCGCAGTAACACGACGCCTGCCCTCAGTGCGGCGCCACATGGTTCTATCATCACATCACCATTCACGCTTCTATCACCAATTTGTAATGTGATTGCCTTGACCGTGTTTGCCGGGACTGATATCCTTCCTCTGGTCTTGGCAAACCTGGCCAACTTGGATCCCCGACCTGGTGTGGTCGATCCGACAATATTTGTAAGAAATTCTGGCAACTGGCCAAGAATATTCATGCCCAACAGGCAAGGTATATTTGACACATTTGTCTCTAGGTTGTGTTTCGTAACGAACACCCCAACCTGCTTCAACCTATGTCCCGCCACCACGACATCCGCCAGAAAATAACCACAGTAAGGAATGGTTAGTCCATTAGCTGCCGTCAGGCGCATGCATGTGTCAGACCTCAACCTATGGTCTTTTCCTTTCATCCATTTGGTGTAAAAATTTTCCGTGATTGTCGTCACCTGGGAGCCTGTATCCACAATTGCCTTCACCGCGATGTCCCCAATCGTAATCACCATTTCGGGACAGACTCCCATCATTTTGCTTCTTGGGCCATAACCTCGCCCCTCTGTAGCCTGGCCCTGCCTTACAGAGGACGACCGTTTCCCTGGCAGTACCGTGCCATATGTCCGGGTTGTGAACAGGACAAACAAATTGGTCGACCGTCAGCCGTCCACCGGAGTGATGGACCGGCGGGTCGCGGCCGTCGAACCTGTCTCTGTTTTGTCCCGTTCTTTTCCTGATTCTCAGCTGTTGACCTGCTTTCTAACCTCTCCAATCTTTGGTTAACCTTATCCAGGTGGGCCAACAGTTGAGCCATCATGGTTTCCACCGTGCCGGTCCCCGTGGGTGGGGATTGTTTCTGTTCCGGCACAGAGACTTTGTCCACCGAACAGTTCGATTGGTCCTCATCCTCGGACCTGCGGATCGCTGAGTTCCTAACCTGAAGGAAGGTCAACTGCGGGTCTTTGTGGACCTCCTCTTTCAACTCTCTCCTTAAGATCGGGGTTGCTAGCCCCTCGATGAACTGGTCCCTCAGTAGGCGTACATCAATGTCAGGTGTTTTGCCCTTTACCGAATCAAAGGCCCTGTTTATTCGGTGTGAATACTCCATCACACTCTCCGCCATTCTCTGCTTTAAGCCTACGAACCCCGATAGCAGTTGCGATCCCGACCGTCTCTCCCCAAAGGTCTCCATAATTAGATCCAGCACCTTATCTGGATCTGATTGGACGGTTTTATCGTGGCATTTGACCTCTGCCCTAACCGTCTCTCCTATACTGCCCATCAGCAGTCTTAATCTTTCCTCTGGTGACATGTTTCTCGAGGCCCAGGCCGCTTTGACCTCCTCACTGAACCTGTTGGTTAAAGTTGGATCACCGTCCCCGTAAAATTTGTTAATGTGGGACTCTCTGGGCAGGACCACAATATGGGTCTGCTTCTCGTCCAGAGTAGACATTTTATTCCTTTAGTAAAAAAAAAGAGTTCTTTCTTACCGTGTGTGTATGAAAAAATTTTCCTCGTTCCTCAATTTTCACTGTTCCTGAATGTCCGAATTCACACACACACTAAACACAGTTATGAACTAGGTTGACTATGGGTGCCTAACGCGGCAAGTCTCGTTGAATTCATCCTGATCGCAGCGCCAAATGTAACGAGTCCCCGAGTCTATCCTGCCGACAACGCCAAATGTAACGAGTCTCTGGCTACCCTGCCGACAACGCCAAATGTGACCTTCCCGAGTCTAACCACTCATTCCACACAACATTGACCACAGCATAGATACTCGAAGATGCAGGTTCATTATTGATCCTTTTATTACATGAATCAAAGAATGCTTCACAATAATATAATGAATCAAGAGAGATGTTTCACAATAATAGTCTGAATCAACGGACCCCCAACAGTCCTCACTAGGCTTCATCTAACTGAATACACATGTCTAACGTCCTTCTTAACACAATACGGCTAACCCGTTCAATAACCAACTTGATACTGCCACACTGACTCACTGATCGAAAGCGAGCGAGAGAGAGAGAGAGAGACTGCGAGCTCAGCCGTCGCCTTCCTTATTTATCCCCTTCATATCCGTAATCATATTCGGTCCTATCATACTCGTAATCGTAATCGTTGCATTACGCCGCTTCTGTTGTACAGTCCGATTTAATAAGCCATCTGCATCCTGTCACATCAAAGTTGACAGACCGTCTTTCGTATCGCTTCCCGAGATACTACGCCTTGGCTTTCTGATCGTTATCAGCCACCACCTGTGTTATTACATCAGTCGTGTCAAAGTTGACAGCGCTGTACCGCTTTCTTATGTCTGGTAACTTCCCCTAGTTACATATATATATATATATATATATATATATATATATATATATATATATATATATATATATATATATATATACATATATTTTTACAAGCTTTTATTTAGTTCACAACGTCTGTTTATTTGTTTCGTTTTTTGTTTGTGGGGTTGTGGCAAATCTTGTAACTTAATTTTGACCTAATTCTAATGCAGTGATTTCGTTCAAACTTTCCTGATACGTTCTACTTCGATGACAATACAAGTCTATCTATTTTTTAATTTAATTAGATGTTTAGTTAATCGTTAAAAATTAATTAAACAGTTTCAAAACTAAAGGGAGATAACAAAATTAAAACACTCGATAGATTACAATAGACGCTATCGCCGACCAGTCTGGTGAGCTGTAGTTCACACCACATGTTTACAATCGTAGAGCTGGTCGATCTAGTATAGGGTATTAGGGACAGATAATAACGTTTTTAAACAATTTGAAACTAAGGGGAGGTAAAACAAAATTGCTGTCTTCCGTAAATTAGGTACGGACGGCTGCTTTCACGGGCAGATAAATGTCTTTTAGAGATCGCGAGCTGCTGATGGTGTTTTAAAACAATTTTTTTTAGTTGTGTCGAGCAACCAAAGAACAAGCAACAAGACTAAGGGGAGAAAAAAAAAAATATTAAATCACTCGATAGATTACAATATTTAATAACAGATTGGGAGATAACTAGCTAGATGCGATCACTCTAACAGTTTGGTGAGCCGTGGTTCTCAAGAATGTTTAGAACCTCTTTCGGTGGTGGGGGGGGGGTGTGGAAGGATAATTATCATTCACGATTTACTTGTAGAGTTTTAAAGGAAATATTTTTAGTTGAAGTGTTGGTAAATATAGATTATGAATTACTAAAAAGTAGGAAAAAAAACCTGTATAGAAACAGTCTTTTAATTGTCGTGAAAATACGAAAATAAAACTTATCTATTTTCTTTCATGAAAGTTTTGGTTGCTAAAATATGTAAAAGATCTCTTGATAGACCAAAGCTTTTATGAAAGAAAGCAAATTAGTTTTATTTTCTAATTTTTGGTGCATTTAACAGCTTGCTATTAGAAAGGCTTTTTATATTTGTTTTATTATATATTAAATGAATATATTACATTTGTAATTTGTATAATTTAAATACTGTTTAAATAAATTAATTGTAATTTCAGTATGTGTGAGCTGCTATTCAGTTTTTTGAATGTTCAAGTATTTCTATTTTTTTTCTAGTGTTGGCCATATAAAGGTAGAACAAAAGAAAAAGCATTCTTGTACGAGGTTAGGAAACATGTCTTCGTCCCGTCATTTTCCGTTCATAAACTTACGAAAGAAATCTAATCTTAAACGTTTGACTCACACCAACTCACGACAAATGTGTCCGGCTGTTGCAGATAGTCTGTAACCGCCGTAACGGCATCGACGTGTACAAGATGGATTACATTGCCAGGGACTGTCACAACCTGGGCATCCAGAGCAACTTCGACTTCTCGCGCTACATCAAGTTCGCCAGGGTTCTGGAATCGGACGGGGAATGGCAAATTTGCACCCGTGATAAGGTAGCGCATGTTGGAGGTATTAAAACTTTAATTGGCTTTGTTCATGGCTGGGCGGTATGAATTCTTCCGTGTCTAATTGTTTAGGTTTCTATAGCTCCGTCTATGAGCAATGTAGTTTTTCTCAAGTCCCGGTTTATCTTTGAACGTTGTGAGCAATGTATTTTTTCTCAAGTCCCGGTTTATCTTTGAACGTTGTGAGCAATGTAGTTTTTCTCAAGTTCCGGCTTATCTTTGAACGTTGTGAGCAATGTAGTTTTTCTCAAGTCCCGGTTTATCTTTGAACGTTGTGAGCAATGTAGTTTTGCTCAAGTCCCGGTTTATCTTTGAACGTTGTGAGCAATGTAGTTTTTCTCAAGTCCCGGTTTATCTTTGAACGTTGTGAGCAATGTAGTTTTTCTCAAGTCCCGGTTTATCTTTGAACGTTGTGAGCAATGTAATTTTTCTCAAGTGCCGGTTTATCTTTGAACGTTGTGTTCTTTCAGGAGATTGGAAACTTGTACAACTTATTTTATACCCGGTACAAGCTGAACAAAACAGCCTACAATGATAAGGTGGTGTCGGCCATTGAGATCATGTATGTTCAAATATATGACTGTAAATTACTATAGTATGTTAAAGGTTGTTATATTTTAAAAGTCAAAGTTTAACACCAGTCACGTAAAACAAAGTGAGATCATGTACGACAAACACCAGTGACATTTTAAAAGTACGCGACATACATTCATACGATATGATTTTAGTTTAAAACAATAGTTATAAAACATATAGATATACATATACATATACACTATACCATACTATTTGTTTTTTCGATAAAGTATAAAAATATTTCCCGCATCTTAAGGGTCACCGATGCCTTAAAGTATGCTGACGATTTTATCAAGTTCAAGGGAATCAACGATAGGTACAGTTTCACTCATTTTAACGCATATGTTTTTAGCTACTATTAGGCAGCCTCTGGTTATTTCAATATTTCGTAAAGCTTAGCAAGTTATCTAAATGTTACATATTGATTCTAAAGTTATAAAATTGTTACACAAACACTCCATTAAGAGTCTACAAGCTGTCGGAATGCCACAAGGACATGAAGGCCTTCACCCAGGCCACAGACAATGTTTTGGTCAAGATTTTGGAATACGAAGGTGACCAGTCTGGCATGGTCAAGGCTAAACAAATCGTCGAAAATATTATCAGACGGCAGCTCTACACCTGCGTGTTTGAAAGCCGGCCAATCGGATCATCCCACGTATTCGTAAGGTTTTCCTTCAGTTTGTAAACGTGCTCAAATTTCTATTTGATTCAAAGGAAGAAATTGTAATATTTACATTACAGTACCGGAAATTTCATGGTAGTAACATTATGTTTTAGGAAAGATTTGTGACATAATATATGGAGCTCAGAAGTATTTGTTAAAAAAATAATTTAAAAAATCATCTACAGAAACATTGCATTCATTTTCACTTTCACACAGTAAATTTTAATTTAGACCTATCTACTTAAGCTTCCTTTCTGTATACCCTAATCGATACTAAAGCTGTAATTTTTTCTGTAAAAAGGAGGACACAGCTAGAGTAACCAGAGAACTCGCCCAGAAGGTTCGTGCCAGTCAGGATGAAAGCAACATTTATGTGGAGGTGAGTTCTGACGTTTGAGCAGACGGTCATTTTATTTGTGGGAAGAAACAGGCGGTCATTTTATTTGTGGGAAGAAACAGGCGGTCATTTTATTTGTGGGAAGAAACAGGCGGTCATTTTATTTGTGGGAAGAAACAGGCGGTCATTTTATTTGTGGGAAGAAACAGGCGGTC
Organism: Physella acuta; assembly: GCF_028476545.2. Classification (NCBI taxonomy): domain Eukaryota; kingdom Metazoa; phylum Mollusca; class Gastropoda; family Physidae; genus Physella; species Physella acuta. The sequence continues at coordinate 165,977 of NW_026732796.1, forward strand.
ATTTTATTTGTGGGAAGAAACAGGCGGTCATTTTATTTGTGGGAAGAAACAGGCGGTCACTTCATTTGTGGGAAGAAACAAAAATAAATATTAAGAAAAACGTCATCTTACTTGATAAGATCTTACTCAAAAGACAACAAACGCAAACAACTACAAACGGTTTAGTTTTCCATTTAAAAATTTTTGTTTTTAATCATCTGGATAGCTAGTCTAGTAATTCTTTTGGTTTCCGATTTTTATATATTTTTCATTTAATAAAAAATAAAAAACCGTAGAAGCTTAAGCAGCGATTGTTTTACTAAATAATGGTACTCTAAGGTTAACTCAAGCACCCTTGATTTATTTTTAAGTTCGTGCGAGGTGTCTCAAACAGAGTAGGTTGTAAAAGTTTGTATGAGTGGTTTTTGTAGGTTTGGCGGTTTTACTAGTTTCTGTAGCTAAATATTTTTTTTTAAAAAGTGAAAAAAACAATTTCTGTTTTCACGAACACGTAAACGTGCGCGTACACATACGCATACACATACATATATCTCTATAATATATCTTTATATATATATATATATATATATATATATATATATATATATATATATATATATATATATATATATATATATATATATATATATATATATATATATATTTTAGGTTATATCACGTGACTTTGGCATGAAGGATGAAAATCCTGTGCTGCGGCTGAAAGCTTACACAAAAAGAAACCCAACGCAAGCGAAACATCTTCCAAATGACGAGGTGAATTAAAACAAATGTTTGTTTAACCGTTATAAGTAGAGACAGCCTAACAATAACATTGTTGGAAAGATGCTAAGTATAAATATTGAGAATAAATTTATTTAGCATAATAGCTTTGACGTGATGGTGGTATGGTTAGCCGGCTAATTCGTTTCTCAGATTTGATCATTTTACCAACAAGCAGGTAGGTCCAACTTCCAGCCGACGTATCGGAAATTTCTGATGAAGTGTCGGTATTGTCTGCCGACGTATCGGAAATTTGTGCTGAAGTGTCGGTATTTTCTGCCGACGTATCGGAAATTTGTGCTGAAGTGTCGGTATTGTCTGCCGACGTATCGGAAATTTGTGATGCCGTGTCGGTATTGTCTCCCGACGTATCGGAAATTTGTGCTGCAGTTTCGGTATTGTCTCCCGACGTATCGGAAATTTGTGCTGCAGTTTCGGTATTGTCTCCCGACGTATCGGAAATTTATGCTGCAGTTTCGGTATTGTCTCCCGACGTATCGGAAATTTGTGCTGCAGTTTCGGTATTGTCTCCCGACGTATCGGAAATTTGTGCTGCAGTTTCGGTATTGTCTCCCGAAGTATCGGAAATTTGTGTTGAATTGTTGGTATTGTCTCCCGACATATCAATAGCCTCTGCTGTTTTGTTGATTCTATTAGCTACAACATATTTTTTGTGAGTCTGAGGTTGAACGCACAATTTACGCAATCAATGATTATCCCCCGTATACCAAACCCTAATACATCTCCCCACAGGAGAGCCGTATACTAAACCCCAGTATATCTCCTCACAGGAGAGTCGTATACTAAACCCCAGTATATCTCCTCACAGGAGAGCCGTATACTAAACCCTAGTACATCTCCCCACAGGAGAGCCGTATACTAAACCCCAGTATATCTCCTCACAGGTGAGTCGTATACTAAACCCTAGTACATCTCCCCACAGGAGAGCCGTATACTAAACCCTAGTACATCTCCCCACAGGAGAGCCGTATACTAAACCCTAGTACATCTCCCCACAGGAGAGCCGTATACTAAACCCTAGTACATCTCCCCACAGGAGAGCCGTATACTAAACCCTAGTACATCTCCCCACAGGAGAGCCGTATACTAAACCCCAGTATATCTCCTCACAGGAGAGCCGTATACTAAACCCTAGTACATCTCCCCACAGGAGAGCCGTATACTATACCCCAGTACATCTCCCCCCAGGAGAGTCGTATACTAAACCCCAGTATATCTCCTCACAGGAGAGCCGTATACTAAACCCTATCACCTCCCCACAGGAGAGCCGTATACTAAACCCCAGTACATCTTCCCACAGGAGAGCCGTATACTAAACCCAAGTATATCTCCCCCCCCCCCAGGAGAGCCGTATACTAAACCCCAGTATATCTCCCAACAGGAGAGCCGTATACTAAACCCTAATACATCTCCCCCCCCCCAGGAGAGCCGTATACTAAACCCCAGTACATCTCCCCCCACAGGAGAGCCGTATACTAAACCCCAGTACATCTCCCCCCACAGGAGAGTCGTATACTAAACCCTAGTACATCTCCCCACAGGAGAGCCGTATACTAAACCCCAGTACATCTCCCCCCACAGGAGAGCCGTATACTAAACCCCAGTACATCTCCCCCCACAGGAGAGTCGTATACTAAACCCCAGTACATCTCCCCCCACAGGAGAGTCGTATACTAAACCCCAGTACATCTCCCCCCACAGGAGAGTCGTATACTAAACCCCAGTACATCTCCCCCCACAGGAGAGTCGTATACTAAACCCCAGTACATCTCCCCCCACAGGAGAGTCGTATACTAAACCCCAGTACATCTCCCCCCACAGGAGAGTCGTATACTAAACCCCAGTACATCTCCCCCCACAGGAGAGCCGTATACTAAACCCCAGTACATCTCCCCCCACAGGAGAGTCGTATACTAAACCCCAGTACAAATATCCCCCCACAGGAGAGTCGTATACTAAACCCCAGTACATCTCCCCCCACAGGAGAGTCGTATACTAAACCCCAGTACATCTCCCCCCACAGGAGAGTCGTATACTAAACCCTAATACATCTCCCCCCACAGGAGAGTCGTATACTAAACCCCAGTACATCTCCCCACAGGAGAGTTGTATACTAAACCCCAGTACATCTCCCCACAGGAGAGTCGTATACTAAACCCCAGTACATCTCCCCACAGGAGAGCCGTATACTAAACCCTAGTACATCTCCCCACAGGAGAGTCGTATACTAAACCCCAGTACATCTCCCCCACAGGAGAGTCGTATACTAAACCCCAGTACATCTCCCCCCACAGGAGAGTCGTATACTAAACCCCAGTACATCTCCCCCCACAGGAGAGTCGTATACTAAACCCTAGTACATCTCCCCACAGGAGAGTCGTATACTAAACCCCAGTACATCTCCCCCACAGGAGAGCCGTATACTAAACCCTAGTACATCTCCCGCCACAGGAGAGCCGTATACTAAACCCTAATACATCTCCCCACAGGAGAGCCGTATACTAAACCCTAGTACATCTCCCCACAGGAGAGCCGTATACTAAACCCTAGTACATCTCCCCACAGGAGAGCCGTATACTAAACCCTAGTACATCTCCCCCCAGGAGAGCCGTATACTAAACCCAAGTATATCTCCCCCCAGGAGAGCCGTATACTAAACCCAAGTATATCTCCCCCCCCCCCCAGGAGAGCCGTATACTAAACCCCAGTACATCTCCCCACAGGAGAGCCGTATACTAAACCCCAGTACATCTCCCCACAGGAGAGCCGTATACTAAACCCTAGTACATCTCCCCACAGGAGAGCCGTATACTAAACCCAAGTATATCTCCCCCCCCCCAGGAGAGCCGTATACTAAACCCTAGTACATCTCCCCACAGGAGAGCCGTATACTAAACCCAAGTATATCTCCCCACAGGAGAGCCGTATACTAAACCCCAGTACATCTCCCCCCACAGGAGAGCCGTATACTAAACCCCAGTACATCTCCCCCCACAGGAGAGCCGTATACTAAACCCCAGTACATCTCCCCCCACAGGAGAGCCGTATACTAAACCCCAGTACATCTCCCCCACAGGAGAGCCGTATACTAAACCCCAGTACATCTCCCCCACAGGAGAGCCGTATACTAAACCCCAGTACATCTCCCCCCACAGGAGAGCCGTATACTAAACCCCAGTACATCTCCCCCCACAGGAGAGCCGTATACTAAACCCCAGTACATCTCCCCCACAGGAGAGCCGTATACTAAACCCCAGTACATCTCCCCCACAGGAGAGCCGTATACTAAACCCCAGTACATCTCCCCACAGGAGAGCCGTATACTAAACCCCAGTACTTTCAACGAGTTTGTGTTGAGAGTTTATAGCCGAGTCAGGGACCAAACAAAGTGCAGGGAACTGGACCAAGCTGCTGCTGCATATTTTACAGGTTGGATGTTTTTTGTTATAGGTTGGATGTCTTTTGTTACAGGTTCGATGTCTTTTGTTACAGGTTGGATGTCTTTTGTTACAGGTTGGATGTCTTTTGTTACAGTTGGATGTCTTTTGTTACAGGTTGGATGTCTTTTGTTACAGGTTGGATGTCTTTTGTTACAGGTTGGATGTCTTTTGTTATAGGTTGGATGTCTTTTGTTACAGGTTGGATGTCTTTTGTTACAGGTTGGATGTCTTTTGTTACAGGTTGGATGTCTTTTGTTACAGGTTCGATGTCTTTTGTTACAGGTTCGATGTCTTTTTTTTACAGGTTCGATGTCTTTTGTTACAGGTTGTCGATTTTACTCAATTGAAACAAACTACAAGTTTTCCTTACGCTATCCACAATTCACAACACCACCATCCTAGCAGCCTAACAAAAATTCTTCCTGTCCGCTTTTATACCCACATTTGACGTTAAAGTAAATAATACAACACAGACTAACCACAATTCGCACTCATCATTTGAGATGACCTAAAATATTTCTAACATAACCCTAAAAGTAAAGTTTTTTCTCTCCATACGTTATAGGAACAGGTTTGTTTTTAAAACTTCTTGGTAAAGGTTTGTCTTCTAAGTTTCATTTACTTGTATTACGGATAAAAGAATATGCAGACTAATTTGAATTGTTGAAACGTATTGTGTTTAAAATAAGTGTTGCGTTTTATTTCAGAAAATAGCAGATCGTACAGGGAATAAATTATGTATACATATGGCAAGATTGTACTGTTGCCTGATCAGGGTTATAGAAGAGGCGGTTTGGGGACAAGTAGATGTGGCACACACCAATGAAGACTACGTGTGGAGACAAGTCAGCTCTAAAGCTTTTCTTCCCATCCCCTCTACAAATTGTGGGGTTGTACAAAATGTCTTTCCATCTCGTCTACCAATTGTTTGGTTGTACAAAATGTCTTCCCATCCCCTCTACAAATTGTGGGGTTGTACAAAATGTCTTCCTATCTCGTCTACAAATTGCTTGGTTGTACAAAATGTCTTCCTATCTCGTCTACAAATTGCTTGGTTGTACAAAATGTCTTCCTATCTCGTCTACAAATTGCTTGGTTGTACAAAATGTCTTCCTATCTCGTCTACAAATTGCTTGGTTGTACAAAATGTCTTCCTATCTCGTCTACAAATTGCTTGGTTGTACAAAATGTCTTCCTATCTCGTCTACAAATTGTGGGGTTGTACAAAATGTCTTCCTATCTCGTCTACAAATTGCTTGGTTGTACAAAATGTCTTCCTATCTCGTCTACAAATTGCTTGGTTGTACAAAATGTCTTCCTATCTCGTCTACAAATTGTGGGGTTGTACAAAATGTCTTCCCATCGTTTCTACGTACTTATGTGTTTGTTGTTTGTTAGTATCTTACTCTTGGTTTAGAAGTTTTTTAGATTAGTTTTTAGAGAACATAATATCAGACATAAAATGGCGTTATTTACCACGCGAAACAAACTAACGTGGTATGCTATTGTAGTTATGGTTTGTATTTTGGGCTAAGGACAGTTAGTTTATTTGTCAAGTATTGATACGAATAGCATTCAGTGGCCGCGCTTAGGATACGAACAAAGTCATGAAAATCTGGGCGGATGACACGATCGATAACTGATGACGATAACTCCTTACATCCAGGCTGAAGACATTATTTAAACCGGCAATGTTAAGTTGTCTGTTTAAGACACATTGTTATCTTAGTTTAAAATCATATTAAAACTTACATTTCTAGTGTTTATAATATATGAATCAGTAGAACAAAATATAAATCCATTTTTAAAAAAAGTTTTAATAAACTAGTGTGCTGAGAATTACAATGTGGTAACTAAATTTTTAAAACACAATAAAAGCTACCAAAAAAATCTAAGTGTTATTAATGAGTAATCAATCTACAAACATGAAAACTATTAGCATCATAATAACAACCAGCTGTTCTATACATATCTAATTGTTTAAAAAAAACAATGGCAATTTTAATTATTAAAGCAAAAAGTAAAAGAAAACTCAGGGGCGTAGCGAGGGGGGTGCGGGGGGTGCGGACCGCACCGGGTGACACCATTTAGGGGGGTGACACCAAGGCAAAAAATAGCAAAATATATAGAGAAAAATGATAATTCCACTTAGTAGAGTGATTAATTAGAGTGTTAAATAGTCTTTTAAGAGGTGGGGGGTGCAAATCGAAAGTTTGGGGGGGGGGGGGTGTGCAAATCGAAGGTTTGAGGGGGGGGGGGGGTGCAAATCGAAAGATTGAGGGGGGGTGTAAATCGAAAATTGAAAGTTTGTCCCCGGGAAGGGTCGTTGCGCCTCTGCGGGGGGGGGGGGGGTGACACCCTATAAGTGCCGCACCGGGTGACACCCGACCTCGCTACGCCACTGAGAAAACTACAACCCACAGAAAAATAAGATTACAATTTCATTAAAGATTTTAAATGACATTAGCTATTGAGTTACTTATTAAAAGCAATTGTAAGCCACAATGAAATGTATGCTGTAGTGAAAAAGTGAAGGGAGATGAATGTTGTTTGCAAAATTTTCCGGGGGGGGGGCGGACACTAGTAAAAGTATGTTTTCTATATAAATTCAATTTCTTTCTTGGGGGGGGGGGGGGCTAAGAGATGCCTGGAAGAAACACTGATAGCTTAGTTTGTGTACTAGCTTATGGATTTATATTTAGATTAAACTATGTTGTGTAGATAGTGTACATAGTATTAAACTCTTTTATTGTTAACGAGTCGTTGTTTCATTTAGTCTTGTTTTGTAACCCGTTTGTGGTTGTTTGTCTTATATGTTGCGTGACGCACTACATCAAACGTAAAGGCGTGTCTGTGTTCCCAACATAGGCCTAAAGTAATAGAGGTCGTCCTTTAAAGTCTTCTAGTCATTAAAAAAAAACATTTTAAAACATCGATCAGAAACAACTCCAACACTTAAAAGCAGTAATTTCTATTAAAACAATACACGTAAGCTCATAATGGGATCGTTTAAGTAGACTCGTTACGTAAATATAATATATTGTGTAATAAAATGAGAATATGGATTAGATAAACGAGAAATTTTGCAATTACTCATTTTAAAAGGTCAGGAAATAGATATTTTTTAAAAAGTCTTGTTTTTAATATACTTTGAATATCAGATAGTTTTATCTTATTAGGAGCGTTGTTCTATAATTTGGCACCAGATTAAAGGACGCTATATCTAAGGAAAAAAGTTGTATAATGGATCGGTAAACAGATGCGACGAATTAATGTTGTTGTTTAAGAAAATACATCTGATAAATAAAAAGAGGCTGGTTCGTGAAATACTTATAGATTAAAGTTGCTTTATTATATATATATATATATATATATATATATATATATATATATATATATATATATATATTCAATTGGAAGAATATTTGTTGTTATGAAATTAAAGAATCTTAGAAACTTAGATAAGCCAGCCTTATAAAATAAAAACAGCTCAGCACAGGCTGGTCGGAAGGTATTTCCTTCTACGTAGTCACTTCATTATTTTTTTTTCTTTCCAGCATTTTCCCCGCTTCATATATTATACGTTCGTTAACCTGAGCTTTTACATCTTTCTGTAAAAACATAAAATTTATAATTTAAAAGGGTTTTATATAAATCATGAGATTGTGCTAAATTCACTCACAAATGAAACTATTTTAAACACGTGCGCTGTTAGGAGAGAGGATCAAATATTAAAGTTTGAACTTAAATTACTTATGAAGCTAGGCTTATATATCAGAAGTTATAATCTACGATCTAGTAATCTTACAAAAGCTTATTTTCAGTCTATTGAAACAAAATTAAAAAAAAAAACCCACACTTTCTTAGTTTAATTTGGATTTAAAAATATTAATGATTAACTACACTGTGCCAGTGTACCTGATTTTCTTTGAACCAATCTTTAAAGCTTTCTTTGACCAGCTTGTTCAGGTTTTTGTCCATGTCGGTCTCAGATTTCCTACAGAACACTCTGACTATGGCCTCTTGATAGGTCAGTGGTAGTAGTATCTTACTGAACTGTAGTTAGAGAGATAAATTAGTGGCAGAAGTATCTTACTGAATTGTGGAAGTATAAGTTAGTGGCAGTAGTATCTTACTGAATTGTGTGTTTAATGAGTGGAAATATGTCATTGTTTTAGATGATTATAAATCATAATCCCCACCTCAACATAATTTGGTTCCTACCTCATAATTAACTCACGTATTTTAAACCCCTTTCGTCGGGCCTATGTTTTGTTCTGACAAACAATGTAGCGGCTCATATTGTATGAGCATGGTTGTTAAATTTTCAGATGGAACTTTAAAACATTAAACCCCAAGTAGTTTTTAATTGATCTAAGTTAAATGAACATTAATATTGTTTTTTTTTTACTTATAGGCTTATTTGAAACTACCCAACTGTGCATTTTTTACCCAACGTGGTAGTCAAAACTCTAGTAAGAATGGAAAAAAGTCAAAACTAAGACACAGTTACGAAAAATAAAATGTTCAATTCCTAAAATATACTATTGTGAATTTGAGGAGTTTTATTAAATTACCCAAATCGTTTGAATCGAATGCCAACTGGCCATTTAAATTACTTGTTATGAACAGGATTTACACATACCTCCCCTTTTTTCATCTGTTTTGCACCATCGGCACCCTTTGTGTATATATAAAGTTCTTCAAGAGGATCTTTCTCCTTCTTTCCAAAGTCTAAGCCATATACCTGAAAGAAAAGGTAATTATATGTAAACTATAATCCGCATTAATAAATCGCATACGTATTATACGTTTTATTAATTTGTTTTAGCTTAAATTGTTTTATTGTAATCGAATACCTAAATATTATAAATGAAGACGGGTATAGGCAATATTTTTTTTTATAAGTGAGCTAAATCTATTCCCCTTGTTTTGGAGAAGAATGTTTCAAATTTATTGTATGTTAGTCAAATACTATCGAGTTTACTATAAATATTCGTTTGTTTTTTAATTCAAGTAAAATCAATTAAGGCCCACTAAACAACACAAATTATCATTTTTTAAACGCTAAATATTTAATAAAATGTTTGTTGTTTAAATAACACGTTAGTAATTCTGGTTTTTGAAACACATATAAATATAATAATATTACATCGAACCAGTTAGCAGCCAGACACGAAAACTATGACTTTACAGCTTCGAAGTTTTATTTCTAACTTTACCTGAAGTAAAGATGTCCTACTTTATAAAGTTACTTACTATTTATCAAAAGTAACTGTTTTTATCTGCCCTATTGCATGATGAAAACATTTTTCACAAAATATTTGTACACGTACCTGTATAACATAGTTCTCAGCCAAGTGGTGCATCTGGTCGATTATCGCTTTGATGTTTGATAAGGTTTTACCCTGAAAAGTATAACAAAACTAAAGAACTTTTAAAGTTTTGTTAGGATAAATAAATCTAACATAGAATATTTTTTTAAGGAGATAGCTTCTACTATATTTATAAATCACACAGAAATCACAAATGAAAAATATACTAAAAAGTAAAAAGAAAATGTTTGTGTAGCCTTATTGAAGTTATATGCTGGTATGACTAAATATATCTCCAAAATAGATTTCCCCTAAACTATCTCGAATATTCTTATATAATACTACGGGGATGGCAACTCGGGCCAATATAGAAATGATTTTTAATCCATTTTTAATTACTTAAACTTTTTAAAATAGAATAGAATCTCGTAGAAAGAAAGAATTGCACACCAAGTGAACACCAACCAATATGTGTAGAATAGTGCGGAATATTATTAGTACTTTATAAATTCACATGCGTTTTTTGAGAAATCGGAAATAGCGTAAATTACTACCTCCGATCTATGGAAATTACTCAAATTTTGTCAAAAGGCGGAGAATTAGATCTTTTACTTACATGTCAAATTTCATTTATTTATCTGAAATAGTACTCAAGTTACAGGCTTTTGAAAAATTGAAAGTAGAATAAGTGCCACTTCCGGTTACCGAAAATGCTGAAAAGTTACAAATTCGATATAATACTTAAATATGAATTTTCATCAACCTAGCTGTAACGGTACTCAAGTTATCGTGTTCACAGACACACATACACATACACACACACACACGCACACACACGCATACACACGCACACACACACACACACACACACACACACACACACACTTGTGTTTTACTTTACTCTGTTTCCATAGAAACATGATAATTTGAGTTCTTTTTCTGTTAATATAGACAGTTTCATAAGGTTATGAGACTTAATTCTCTTGATTACTTCAGATTTTGAAGAAATGCCCTTGATCGAAAAAATATAGAGCCAGCTTAAGCAATGTTTCATTACAAAAAAGAAATAATAATAATTTGCGTGTAGAAAAAACAGCGTATCACCTTGTTGAGCGGGGAATTCGCATCTTTCAATTTATCGAATTCAGACTAGAAAATAAATAAAAATGGTAATGAATTTAAAAATAGTTTTTTCTTTCGCATTTAAACATATGTAACCTCTACATTAAAACAAATATTAAAACTATTTTTGTATCACTAAAGTTTTAAAATAGCTTTTTTTTTTAAATGATACATATACACATCTTAAATACCTGGATATTTGTTTGAACATCATTTCCATTATCAAAGTTTAAGTCTTTTACTAGAACCTAGAATTTTAAAATAGGATTTAATTTTTTTTTCTGAACAAAAATATCAATTAGAATTAGCCAGAAAGAATCACCAATAATGACAGGAGTGAGATCTCAAAACATGGAAGGTCATTTAAATTTTTAGCGCAATTTCCATTCTGGAGAATTGCGTTTATTAACTCGTCATTTCTGGGAATGTATGGATGGATGAATGTATGGATGTATGAATGTGTGTCCGGGCTTTAAGTCGTATCTCCTCCTCAACGAAGCAATATCGATGACTAGTTACAAAAGCAATTATGTTAAGCAAGTTACGAGGATGAACATAGGCCATAAAAATTCAGGGTTTCTTTCATGGATTTCCCGAAAAAGCCAAAAAACCTCGAAAAAATGCAGTTTTTGGCCCATATCTCGGCAACCATACCACTTAGCGACTTGAAACATGTACCAATCGATTCCTGCCATAATTTAGAACAATATTGCCGAAGAAAGTTTTCAAAAATATCCTTTCGTTCGGTCACACATTTTTTTTTGAATTAATTAAAATTTGGGCCGAATTAGTAGGCATGTTTTTCCAACAACACCACACGCGTCATCACGTTCAATAGCTGCGCCATCACGTTCAATGGCTGCGACATCACGTTCAGTAGCTAGGCGCGCAATGGTTTTTAGTCATGTTACTCTATTGTAAATAAAACATGTAAAATACTGAATTTTTTTTTTAATAAAAAACGTTTTAATAACTAACCAATGGTTTTACTAACCCTGCTCTTGATTTACGCTACGACAGAGCTATTTTTAGATAACATAAGGAAATTGCGCTAAAATTGTCACTAGACTTTTTTTAATTACTTGTTTTAATAAACTATTTAAATATAAAAATATTTTTTTTTACCATGCCGGTGAGTTTTTGTGACACTTGTTTAAGGCAAGCTGTGACGCTGTCGGTTGTTTGCTTATCCCAGTTTTTATATCCTTCGCACGTCTACAAAGATATTTAGTCATATTTATTTAGTTAAACAAAGCTTCACATTTCACATTGTATATAAAATGAAGTTTTACTGTATCTAAGTATGATTATATATATATATATATATATATATATATATATATATATATATATATATATATATATATATATATATATATATATATACTCGTGCAGATATTATGGGTACTTAAATCTCGTTAGGGAAAGTAAAAGAGGCAGGGCATTGGAATGACAACACTATTCATTCAAAGAAAACCATGAACTTGCCCTATGGCTTGTAAGGTGAACCGTGACTTGTGTGTTTTTAAACAGCTTATACCCTGCTTTGCCCGGGTTCAGGAAATATATTACTTTTCTAATTAAAGGTCTATATGCAAATATGGACGTATAACCCTAAACCTAACTGTGGGTTAGGTTAAGTTTGCATGTCGCCTCTCTTGGGACATAGGCCGCTGACAAGAGCTCTCCATGCGTCTCTGTCCAAGGCTAGTCTCTCCAACTGTCCCCAGGTGTATCCAATCTTCTTGGTGTCTTCTTCCAGGTCACGTCTCCAGGTCTTTCTCGATCTGCCTCTCCTCCTCCTGTCTTGTGGATTCCAGGTGAGGGCTTGTCTTGTTATGCTGGATACAGGCTTCCTGATTGTGTGCCCAATCCATTTCCATTTTCTCTGGAGGATCTCTACTTCAGCTGGCAGTTGATTTGTCCGTTGCCATAGAACATCATTTCTGATGGTTTTAGGCCAGCAAATTCGCAGTATCTTTCTGAGGCATGCATTTATAAATGATTGTATTTTCTTCTTATTTATAGCAGTTATTCTCCATGTCTCAGCACGATAGAGTAAAACAGGTTTTACTAGTGTGTTGTAGATCCGGATTTTTATTCCAATGGTTAAATCTCCAGAACCCCAAATATTTTTTAGTTGGTTGAAGATTGCTCTTGCCTTCCCCGTCCTTATTTTTGTCTGCTTCTGTCCCACCCTGCTTATCAACAATACTTCCAGGGTAGGTGAATCTATCTACTTCTTCTAGCGCTTCTTCTGCTAATGTTATGCTTGATGCATTGACTTGGATAATTTTAGTTTTCCCTCTATCGATGTTCAGGCCCAGGCATGTAGAAAAATTAGCAACCCTGTTGGTTTTATCCTGCATTTGGGTGTGAGAAAGAAGGGCCAGGTCGTCAGCAAAGTCCAGGTCATCCAGCTGGCTCCAGTGTCCACTGTATACCGTTTCGCGTTTTCTCTGTTGACATCTTCACAATCCAGTCTATGGCCAGCAGGAACAGGAATGGTGAAAGTAGGCAACCCTGCCTTACTCCGGTCCGTAATAGGAAAGCCTCCGAAGTCTGATGGCCATGCACTGCTCTACATTTCAGACTTTCATATATATATTTATATGTGTACGTGTACGTGTACGTGTACGTGTACGTGTACGTGTATAAGCATGTGCATGTGCATGTGTATGTGAATGTGTATGCAAAACTTTAACACCGCTAAATAAATATTACAGTTTATAGTAGCAATACCTCTACTTGCTTGATGAGCTTGTCGAAAATCTTTTGAAATATTGTCTGCAATAAAGGTAGAATACCTTACAGAATACGCTACGTCTTGAAAATTTGTCTTAAAAATATCTGAATAATAGCCTACATATAACTAAAATATTGGTCTTACAGTTTAGATTGTTCATTTTTTTTTATTAGCTACTGTTTTTTTTGTGTTCTGTAAAGATCATCTTTTAACATAATGATAAGGTAAGGGTTAAATTGGTTAGATCACTGTATTGATGACACACCTCTTAACTGGTAATTGTAAAAACAATATTTACAGAGTTTTAGTTGTTTCAAAAGCTATGATTCTGGCGGCATGGTACTTTGGTACATCGTTATGCGTTTTCCCAAATGTACTTAATAGATCAGTTCGGGGTGGGTTGGAGTGGTCTTTTTAGGTCAATTATTCTACCCAGCGTATACCTAGGTGTGACATTGTCTCTCTAAACAATTACAGCCTGTCCCGTTTTAGGTGGTGAGGTGGGGGGGGGGGAATAACCAACTCAGAGTGAACATAGAGTCAGTTTTTAGATGACTGTTCTAAACATACTTATACAAGTAAACATATATACTTATTCAGAAATAGATTCAAATAAGTAACAGTAGTATTATGTCAGTAAAAATGTTTTTACAGAGGGGTCCATTGTGTGTGTGTGGGGGTGGGGTTGTAACCCCCACCCCGTGACCAACCCCCTGCCGACGCCACTGGAGCTACTTAAAAAAACAATTTATATAATTTCATTCATGTTGTGAATTAAGTGGTTTAAATTGACGAAATCAAAGCACCCGAATTGAACAAACATATTTTTCCCTTACCAAAGTGACAAATTTGTCCTGCTCTAACTGGATCATGTCAGTTGTTATATCCTTTCTTTTATTTTCTGGTAGCTCCTTGGAAAATATTATTTCGATGAGCCAATAATAAATCAAAGTTTCTATAATAACTTAATAACATTCATTTTAAACAAATAGTAAAAAGTAAAACTACGCGTATTTGTGAACTGCTTTAACGAATTTATTACTGTTAGAGATGGTAGGCCTACGTTGGTAACCAATTCAAATAATGTGCATGTTAATACATCTGTAGAATATTATTTTAAAATCAAGCGAGTTAAACACACCCTGAATATTATTGGTAATAATAATACTCTAATAATGAAATGAATTTAATGATACTAATACAAGTACATTACTACTACTACTAGCGATAACAATACTGTAAATAAAAGAATGATGTGTGACTGTGATACATTTACCTCTTTTAGTTCATCGTATTTTTTCTTTATCGTCTCCTTCATAACTTGCTGGAAAATATTAATATAAGTTATGCATACTTACATAGACACACTCTCATAAACTGTATATGCGTATAGGTCCACATTTGTGATCATATTTATAGATGCATACCAAGACAAATCAGAAAGACACACAGACATAAATATAGACACACGCATACATATGAGAGTTATCTAACCTTTGATGGAAACAATTCTGTAAATAAAGTAGGGCTTTCATAAATGACTGGATAAAACTGACGGTTTTGTATTCTTCGGATAATCTCTTTAGCCTTATTAAAGTCTGATCCCTGCGCTTGAAGAATCTTAACTAGAATTGTGTCGTCCAGTTGGTTGTAAGCTTCTGGTTCTTTTATGCACTCAGAGATTGTAAAACTTTTAACAACCCTGAAGGATATATTTAGATAAAATAATAAAACTGTCTTTCTTTATACGTTTGTAATACAAAGCATTAGTTAACTTTACAGAGAGCTTTTTATAAAAGAGTTGTATTAGATGAAATAACTATTGATATTAAAATTATATTAAAATGTACCAACTTTTCAACAGCGTATTGTATTTCAAAGCCTTTGGCGGCTTTGAGAGCATCAGTTAGCCTACACGAAATTGAAAGAAAATAATAACATGAATTTTTTCAGTGGAATTTTTTAAGATTACTCAGTTGGCATACACAAATGATAGATAATTTTATCCTTAGGAATTTACTAACGTTAGGTTAACATGTATAAAGTTTTAATAAATACATTTACTCAGACATTTGTAAAGTTTTAACACATACATTTACTCACACATTTGTAAAGTTTTAACACAAACATTTACTCAGACATTTGCACAGTTTTAACAAATACATGTGCTCACACGTTTAGAAAGTTTTAACAAATACATGTACTCACATCAGCTCCATCGAGCGGTTGACCTTGTGGTTGTAGGCGAATCTTGTCAGAGTGTATCTCGTCAGGTACATGTTGTACAGGTTAGGGACCTCCTGGAATAGAGCAGTTCAAAGGTTGTCGTGAGACTACCATGTCCTATTTTAAATTATCACAGACTGAATTTATTTTAATAGTTTAGTTCTTGGTAACATAAAAGAACTGATCAAAGCCAGACATTTATGTTACGATCTATTTATATACTACTAAAACTCAAGTTTACATGTTTGATAATTCATTTTTTTTATACTAAACTATTTCAGACCTTTATTATTATTATATATTAATCTTTGTTTAGCAATGGAACTGACTTATCGTAAATTCTAGACCTAGACTTAATGTAAACTCTACATCTAGAATCTAGATCTAGAATCTATTTCAGGTTAATTATTTTATATTAATATTTTTTTTAGCTTCAATGATCATCTAAATCGAGAATGAATGGGATTTATCTATGTTATAATCTAGGTTCTAGATTCTAGATCTAGAGTTACGGCAAAAACTAGAATCTAGATTCTAGATCTAGACTCAACTTAAATTCTACATCTAGATTCTAGATCTAGATCTAGACTTAACGTAAATTCTACATGTAGAATCTAGAACTAGAATCTATATACTAAACTATTTCAGGCCTTAATTATTTAATATAAATCTTTGTTTGTTTAGTTATGGAATTGGCTAATTTAGGATATAGGCCCCTAATTAAATTAAAAATAATAGTACCTATTCGCATAACTGGTTTCTTACTTTGCAGTACATTTTAGGACTAATTCAACTTTGGGTTATCACTGCCCATATAGCTAAAATGGTAGTGTAATGACTACCATGCGAGAGGAACGGTATCGAGACAAATCACGACAGAGTTATTATTTTTTTCAATTTTTGTTTTTAAAACGTGAATGATGAAGTTGCCTATCGGTGTTTTTAAAAGATAAAAAACGTCTTTTTGAATGTGGGGTCTGGTTATTTTGTGATGATAAGTGACAGACGTGATGTCATTTATGGATGATCCCCGAAACCCACAGTTTTCTAACTAGATAACGGGTAGTTTAGTATATTCTAAATATCTATCATGGTGTCTCCACTTATCCCCCCTTATTGCTACCCCAAAGGTAACGGTGCACACCTGGACCCAGTAGCGTAGCGAGGGGGGGGGGGGCGGGGGAGGGGGACATATGTCCCCGGGCGCCGACCTTAGGGGGGGGGGCGCCAAATTGAAAGTTTGAGGGGGGGGGGGTGCAAATGAAAAGTTCGAGGGGGGGTGCAAATCGAAAATTTGCTCCCGAGGGGGCGCCAAATTGAAAGTATGTCCCCGGGCGCCGGGAAGGGTCGCTACGCCTCTGCCTGGACCTGAGTTCAGAGGTATCGTAAGGCTGACCTGCCCTCGACCTCGGACTGCGGTCATGAGGACTAGCCTGAATCATGTGACCTGTAGGATAGGACGCCACAGTCCGATTACTCTACCTTCTTCCCTCTTCGGAGGTACACGTTCTTTGGTGCTACGGCACGTGTTATCTACGGACTAAGTTATCTTACTTTTTGGCAACGTGTGTAGAGGATTGTTTGGCTTCATTGGAAGGTAATTGACACTTAATTTTATTAACTGTACTTTTAGATTTATAATTTATAAGTATGGAATGTGTATAAAAATGTATGAATGGAAAGGGTATTTTAGTATTGTTTATGGTAGACACGATGTCAGGCTTATGTAATATAGTAAATGTAGTGTTATCGTTGTAACAATAGTAACGTTGTATGTAACTGAAGTCCGAATGAATGTGTATATTACACAGATGTTAGGAAGTTTTGTCAAATATATTTTACAGCCGGCCAGCTTGGGGCTAAAGTCAAGACGCTACAGAGGTCCGTGTGTGAGCAAGTGTGACCATGCCGCCCTGGAGACCAGTCGCCAGGCTAATCTGACTTTGCTCCTTTGTTAATTTCTCAATGTTAACCTTCATGTATTAAAATTTAAATAACTGTCAAGTTTTTGCACTGAGTTAATTATTGACTCATATTTTTAAACCCTTTCACTAACCCAAGTATTGGCAACCAGTCAATAACAATAACATAACATAACATTAATAAAACACACTATTACGTATTAAGGGACCTCTTGTCCAACGAGACAAACCCTACGCCTAACAAGTCATTCTGTAGCTGCAGTTATATATTTATGTGCGGTATGACTCAATAGAGCAAATTTGCCACCCTTTCATATTAAAAAAACAACTATCGAAAGCCATAAGCTGTAATTGTTGTGGAGATGTATTTACCTTGTCTCTCACACATATCCTCCATTTACCATCGACTTTTATTGCTCTGGCTAACTTCATGTAACGGATGTGGTCAAAATTGTTTTTAAATCCAAGATGGTGGCAGTCTCTGGCAAAGTAGTCCATCTTGTCGACATCTACTCCACTCTCTTCATTGGATACTATCTGTATAAAGTTATGTACATTGATCCTACACACACAAACAAAGACATACATACACGCACGCACGAACACGTACTCACGCTCTCACGCCAAACGCACACACGCACACATAAATAAATAAATAAATAAATATATTTATTTGCATATATATATATATATATATATATATATATATATATATATATATATATATATATATATATATATATATATATATATATATATATATATGTATGTATAAATTGTCACCTGCATAAGGAAATGCTTCTCTTCAGAACTCCTTGATGGTTTTAGGTCCTAAAGAAAACAATAAATCTCTTCTGAGTAGAAAACTGGCTTTAATATTAGACCCAGTCATACTTACAAGTTACATTAAAAGGTATATAAAGTTCTGAAACACTGAACTTTTAGCTAAAACATACCCTTATATTTTCATTTAATAAGTATTACCTTGTGCGGCTTCCCATAAATCATTTGCTTTATGAAAGTCACATCATCGTTAGATAATTTCTCTGATTCCCTCCATTGGCCCCCAGTCGAAGAGCTCTAAGCACGATAGGTAAAAGTTTTAGCCTTATTTGACACTGCTAGCAAGACATTTTATAATGGAAATACCTAAAAGTCTTTAGACTATATGAAAAGATTTCTAAAATTTAGTTATTTTAAAACTGCATTCTTTGTTCTAAAATGTGTTTAATTTGAGAAAAATTTAGTCTAAAAATAATGAACTATTGTACATGTATTAATGAAGCACCTGTTGGGCTTTCTCAGTTAATTTTAACTCCTTTACTATGGCATCAAAGAGCGTGAGAGACATGTCTTCGTGCTGTTTGCCCAAAAAGAACACACAAAAAATGTAAAATATATGAATATGTTATTGTATAAACAATAAAATTTACACAACTAATAGAATTTATTTTTGTTAAAGTTTGTCTAACATAACTATAATACAATTTTTCTCTACTTCTTTGTTTTATTTTGTGACAACACAATTTAACATCATAGTATTATCGATCATGATCATCTCTTCCCATCCGTGACCATGACACATAGGGCAGATGAAGTAGAGTTCATCTGTTTTATTGACTTCGGCATATGGAGGGATATTGTGGTCAGCACTACGCCCAGCCTCCTTCATTACCCCTAACGTTAGATAAGGGTACCCATCAAAGCTGGGTGGACTCAGGGACGCTCTTCTGACTTGAGCCCAGATTCAAAATCGAGACTCTCGCGTTAACAGTCTAGCTCTCTGTTGCTAGGCTTTGGTATTATCGATTTCCAACAATTTATATTGTAAATTAAATAATACAACATAACAAATGCATAATAATGCATGTAATAATGCACTCAAAAAGAGAAGATAAATGCTTTTCTTTAAATATAATTACAATAATTCACTACTACTTAAATAACTACAAAAAAGCGTGGGTCACTTCCTAAATATTAGTAAAGGTATCCAATTCATAATATAGTTGTGGTGATGTAATATGTATGAAAGGTTTATATGAGAGACGGATCACATGCGTGTGTGTATATATACTTTAGCGATAGGCGAGGCCGGGTGTGTGTTGTTGTAACACAGGAAGTGACTGGTCGAGTGAAAGCGGGTGTGTTAAGAGCGAGAGAAAGGAGGTGTGTAGGAATGAATGGGGAGGAAATTTGAAGGTTGGATTAAAAAGTAAAGGTTGGTGTGAAGAGAGAAGCGAAACAGATGAAATTAATTTGGCATCCAATTAAGTCAAATTTAATGTCTTATTACACTGTGATCGGGTCTTGATCCACGAGCCGAATTTCATAGAAATTGTAAAAAAACAAACATACAAAGCATAAAAAGTAACTTTCAATATATTGTCAGTCTAATTGTGGTAACTAAACAATTGATATTTTAAGAGCATTTTTTTTGTCTCTGTCTATTTTGTGTTTGATATCATTAATTACTTCAATGTATAACATGATAGATAATTTTAATTTGTGTTTCAATGTTTCAGTTTCTTACAATGTTTTTTCAACTATCGAACAGTAGGTCTATTTATTTGCCATTTCTAACTAAATAGTGATAGCACTACTGTCCTTCGAAGGAAAGTCTTCAACAGAATATTATTAAACAAGATTAAGAGAGCAGTAGACCTCAACTAATAGAAGGAAAGATCATTCATAGACTGTCATTGAAAATAGTCTAGCGTGGAACTCATCTCTCTTGATTAATTTCATAGATTACGATGGCATTTACTTAGCTGACGACCTGGCCCTTCTTTATCAAACACAACAGCAATTGTTAGGTAAAACCAACAATGTTATTACTTTTTCTACATGCCTTGGCCTTAGCATCCACAGACGGAAAAGTGAATTTCTCAAAGTCAATGTATCACGAAACACGGCTATAAATTTGACAAATGAAGCCCTAGAAGAAGTGTATAGATTCACCAACCTTGGAATCATTCTTGTTAGGCAATGTGGGACAGAAGCAGACATACAAAAAAAGTTGGGCAAGCAAGGTTAATCTTCAACCAATTGAAGAATGTTTGGGGTTCTCGTGGAGTAAAAATCCGGGTCTTCAACACACTATTTTACTCTAATGAGCTAAGACATGGAGAATAACTGCCACTAATAAGGAGAGAAAATGATTCTTAAACTCATGATTCACAGATATCCTTTGAATACACTAACACAATCAGAAAGATCCTTCGAATCCACTGGCCTAACACTATCATAAATGAGCTACTATGGCAACGGACAAATCAGCTGCCAGCTGAAAAATCGATAGTTCGATGTTTGACTGCCTTGGACTACTTAGATTGCTGTAAACCTCAAAACTTCTGACCTGCATCTGATAGTTCTAGTAGACCTGTGGACGTAAGGTTTTCCTATCAAACATACCTTCCAATTTGTAACTCCAACCATCGGCATAAACCGATTATCAAAGACATGCGAAAATGGTCCATGACCTATGGATCGATACAAATAAACAACACGTAAGTCTTTTGATAGAATGCTTATTAATTTAACGCATAATAAATTAAACAGTAGGTTAAGCATATAGTTAAACATATTTATTTTGTTGTTTATACATTTTTCAAACAACTGTTTTAAGTCTAAACAAACCCTTACTGTCTTCATACTTAACTACGTTACTTTTACTCACAGACCATCTACCCCCGGTGTTTCTTCCATACTTTTTTCTCCGAGGGGGGGGGGGGGGATGTGGGTAGGGAGGGAGAAGGGGTTCACTATAAATTTTGGGGGAGGGGGCGGACTAAAATTTCCAGGGGGGGGGGCACACTGTTACACATATTTTTTTCTGTATAAATTACATTTCGTTGGGGGGGGGGGGGCGATGGTAGACTTTCTTCCCATTGAAGCAGTTGTGTGGAAGAAACTCTGTCTACCCCTTCCAAATCATGACGCATACCATCTATCTTGACTTACCTAAATCATGACACAGACCAGCTATCTCTACACAAGTGATGTCTTGCTGGGTTATTCCTAGCTCTGGTTGGTTATCTCGTAGCGTGCGGGCAAACACGCCAGCCAAGTAATAAGTACTATTGCAATACACGCAGAAAAATAAAGCTTGTTTAAGTTAGTTTCCTATAGTGTAACATGTATTTAAATAAAACAATCAATAGTCATAGGGGTTCTGAATGCATAGAATGACCGCTACAAGGACCAAGAGTGAACAGATAGAACGGTCAACTACAGTCAGACAACTTAATGGTTAGACAATAAACCCAAGACAGTGGACGGAACGTTCCACAAATACATGACATAAAGGTCATTGAAACATAAACAGTGGAGGTCAACAAAGCCTAGACATAAATGTCAACAAACCTGGACAAAACGTAAACAAACGTGGACATAACTGTCAACGATCCCTAGACAGTGGAAGGCATACAAACTCAGAAATAACGACAAAACACCACCCTCCAAACAAACCCCAGACATAACGACCAACAAACCCCAGACATAACGACCAACAAACACCAGACAACGACCAACAAACCGCAGACAACGACCAACAAACCCCAGACATAACGACCAACAAACCCCAGACATAATGACCAACAAACCCCAGCACATAACGACCAACAAACCCTGACAATGACCAACAAACCCTGACAATGACCAACAAACCCTGATACAACGACCAACAAACCCCAGACAGTGCTCGAATCTGTTGTGGGCAGCACCAGGATACACGTAGTAGACCATGCCCAGCTGCTTGAGACGACGGAGTCTCTGGAAATATTTGCTGTCCACAATTCTCTGGCACACAGGGCTGAGGCTGATGTGGCCGTGTACAGGGTCGTTGATCACCTTGGGAGTCTTTATTTACATTGTATTTTATAGAGTGAGATTCGTTTGTTATATAGAATAAATTAAATATATATCGCTAACATTTTATTTTGTCATCTCCCCTACTATTATGAGAAAATAGTCCTTTTAAAAAATTAAAATTGCAATGATGAATCAAATTGCTAACTATGTTAGAAAATAGAGATCGTAGATTATTGTATGTAGAAAGTTGAATGAAGTTGCTGTACTACAATTGGGTTTAAATTTTTAAAAATTCTAATTTTATTTCTAATTAGACCTTAGAATAGTCATTAAAATTTTATTAAAAGATTACAACATTCAGTAATAAAAGTAGTGGAGATAACAAGCTATAACTCGACCATCTAGTCGACGTTGAACATTTTGCTGATGTGGATGTGTACTGAGATCTCCTTGAAGGTTAAATTTACATTGTTGTTTAGAGGGTTAAATTAGTTTGTTAAATAGACTAATCAAATATAAAAACATTTATAAAAATGAGGTTCTAAATGCACTAAAAGTTAGAAAATAAAACTAAATTGCTTTTTTAAAATAAAAACATTATTTGCCTAAGAGATCTCTTACATATTTTAGTTTTTTAGTAAAAATAAAAAAAAAAGCTTATTGTTACAAAGTTTTTGAATATTTTTAATTCAATTTTCCACGTTTTGGTAATTCGTTCTAAATGAACCTGACACCACATAGGCTAGAAATATAAATATTTTCGTTACAACCGGATCTGTTGCAGCTTGCAATCTCTAAAATACTCTGCTTAGTCCGTGGTTGCCGCTCAGACAAAAAACAAAAACACAACTCAGCCGTGAAAAAAGAATTCACCGTTGACCACTGTCTCACAAAGCGATTGCTAGTAATTAATCTTGTTATCTCCCCGTTTATTGTTGAGTATAGTAGTTTAAATATTCCAATATAACACTACGGGGGATGGCAACTCGGGTATAGACATGATTTTTAATCCATTTTTAATTACTCAAACTTTAATTTTTTTTCATATAAAACGTTTTAATGACAAGCTTTTATGTAATAATGCACTAAAAAGTAGAAAATAAATCAATTTCTTAAAAATCCTAATAAATAAAAGGCCAGGTGCGCTCTTCTCTCTCTCTCTCTCTCTCTCTCTCTCTCTCTCTCTCTCTCTCTCTCTCTCTGTCCGCAAAATATTTTCGCCGGACATCACGTCAGAATCGGCAGCGATATATGGATACCTTTATACGGACTTTTGTTGACAAATATATGTTAGATGTTTTAAATGTATAACCACAATTTTATTTAAAGAAGAAAAATAAAAAATAAAGGCGTATTCGAATGTAGAGAAACAGTATTATTTATGCAACCGGAAAAGTGTTTAAACTTGGGACAAGAACGCATTATCAATGACGTCGCTTATTGTTTACACTAAAAAAAGAGCACGAAACTGATGACGTCATCTTCCGAGTTTAGAATAAAAAGAAATGAACTATTTCATTCAAATATGATTTAGAGCTATGTACGCTATGAAATGTATACAATACGATTTTCTCGGCCTAAACTTTAAAAAATTATTTGATCTATTTGAATTCTAGATCTAGAGATTCTAGATCTAGATATTGATCTAGATCTAGATATTCTAGATCATCTAGATCTAGAGATTCTAGATCATATAGATCTAGAGATTCTAGATCTAGATCTAGATGATCTATAAAGCTAAGTTGTCGGGTGCCCGATAGGGCACTTCCTGGCGCCGCAGGCGCTTCAAATTTGGCAGGATCTTGCCTTGGGGCGACAGAACACGGGGGCCGGTTGGCCGAAAAGTCTACGATGAGGGGGTCAAAACTGACCTCGACTGACCGACCCCTTATATGGGCGAATTAATTAAGCATTCAAATTCTCAATGTTTTCCAAAGTCTAAGCGAAGCTGGGCAGCATGCCTAGTATATAATAATACGCAACTATTTATAAATGTAATATAAAGAAAAGCGTGGGTCACTATATCATCTATTGGATACTTTAACTAATATTTTGGAAGCGACCCACACTTTATTTATAGTTATATAAAATAGTAGTGTATAATTATATATTTTAAGAAATTTATTTATTTTCTACTTTTTAGTGCATTATTACATAAAAGCTTGTCATTAAAAAGTTTTTTATGAATTTTTCCCGTACTTTACAATGTTAAAATTTAGAATAGAGTTGAATCACTAAAAACTATTGCGCACCTAATAAACGTAATAACGCGAGTATGATAGTGCGGAATAGTTGGATAAGACTACCTACTAACTTGAACCAATTTTAACTAATTCATAAAAATACATTAGGCATCCAATTAAGTCAAATTTAATGTCAGATTGCATTGTCTTTAAGTCTAGACCCGCGTGCCAACTTTGAACTGAATCTATCAGTTACAAGTGCTCGAAATTTCGCTAGGGCGTTTTGATCTAGACAGAATGACGACAGGGAAAGCAAGTTAATAAATAAAAGCTTGTAATAAAAAAACGTTTCAATAACAAGCTTTTATGTACTAATGCACTAAAAAGTAGAAAGTAAATGAGTTTCTTTAAATATATAGTAAACTAATACATACACTACTATTTACATAACTATAAAGAAAATCGTGGGTCGCTTCCTAAATAGTAGTAAAAGTATCCAATAGATAATATAGTGACCCACGCTTTTCTTTATAGTTATATACATATTAGTGTATTATATTACTATATATTTAAAGAAACTCATTTATTTTCTACTTTATAGTGCATTAGTACATAAAAGCTTGTTATTAAAACGTTTTTATGGATTTTTTTCAGTACTTTAAATTTTTTAATGCAATAGAGTTGCATGACTAAAAACGATTGCGCACCTAACGAACGCGATGACGCTGTCTAATAGTGCGGAATAGTTTGACGAGACAGCCTACTTATTTGGACACAATTTTAATTAAGTCATAAAGAATTAATCAAGCAAACAAATTAAGTCAAATTTAATGTCCTGTTGCATTGTCTTCATGTCATGACTCACGTGCCAACGTTGAAACAAATCTGTCTGTTAGAAATGTTCGAAACGTTTTAATAACAAGCTTTTATGTAATAATGCACTAAAAAGAAGAAAATAAATTATAGACTACTATTTAAATAACTATAAAGAAATTCATACCATTAATTCAGACTGACGACTGACGAGGAAGTGAGTTAAATAAAAGCTTGTAAAAATAGAACAGAATCTCGTAGAAAAAATAGAATTGTGCACCAAGTGAACGTCAAAAAATGTGTATAATAGTACTTTATAAATTCACATGCGTTTTTGAGAAATCGGAAATAGCGTAAATTTCCAGATCCGGTCAACGGAATTTACTCAAAATTTGACAGAAGACAGAGAATAAAATCTTTTACTTACATTTGAAATTTCATTTATCTATCTGAAACAGTACGCAAGTTACAGGCACTATTATACAAAGATTGTTTGGCGTGCACTTGGTTCTTTTTTCTACGAGATTCTATTCTATTGTAAAAAGTTTAAGTATTTAATATCTATATCCCGAGTTGCCACCTCCCTTAGTGTTATATAAGAATATTCGAGAAAGTTTAGGGGAGATAACTCCCGCTTTATTTTTTAAGAAAAGCGTATTCTTTTAATAAAACACTGCGTTTGGATAGCATACATAAGTGAAGTTTGCAATCATACAGGGTTCTAACTGGTGACAAAAAACATTGTATAAACCAAAAGACTACCCTTACAGAGCTCTCACTGTACGTGTATTGCTTTGATTTATTATTTAGAAAACCACAACCTAAAATCCATCTCTGAAAGAAAAGAAAATAAGCTTACAATTAAAAAATTCATATAAAGTAATTCTACAAGTCCCGAACGTATTAGTATTGATGCAAAAATGTTATTGAGATTGATAATTAGTCTATATTATACGATATAACAATATTATTTTTTTAAAACCACTGTAACATTTTTTCGAATTTATATTTTTTATAAGCTTTACTTAGATTATTTTTTTACCATTATTTGACCGGCCATTGTTCTTGATTTTCAAGGTCGTAGATTTGCGTTAACAAATGAAGTATCTATCTGTAATGAAAAATTAAAACGAGCAGGCTGATTAGCTAAATGCTACTCGATTTGTAGCTTGTTAAATATAGGGACTAGGGCAACCCCCTTTCAACTACTCCACGACATAATCTACTGGAGCGTATACTCCCGTGTCAAGAAACCCTTGTCAATTACAAAATAGGTAGTTACAACTAATTTAGTTAAAATTTACAAATGTTAATAAAAGTAAACAGTGTAATGCATATTATGATATTTTATTATGTTAAGGTTAGTCATGAAAGAGAAAACTAATATCAAACCACATGCATTTAAATATGAATATTATACACTATTCCTTGCAAATAACCCATGCGATCTATGTGTTATGGCATTAGCCATATGAAAAATCCAATGACTGATGACACATTTTTCTTGTTGATCCAACCGGATGTCCTCCAAGTCGCTGATTGATAACCACTTTTTGGTAACCAGGCACTGTATGGTTGACCAATGACTCTCCCAGCGGTTATGAAGAGCAACACATTTTTGAAAAAGCTCCAATGGCAATGAGAAAATATCGGGTACTGGTGGCAGTTTGAGTGTTTTTAGAAAAAAAAAAAAATCTATCGTTAAAAAAGTAGCCAATGTCAGGTACATTTCGATTTCTAATGTGTCTTCCCCTCCTCTTCATTCCTGTGTACCTCTTGTAGAACATATTGACGCAACCAAATCATCCAATGGAAACGGGTTTTGATACCCCCCTCCTTTGCAGTCCCTTTGCATTTGCTTGTATTTCACTTACAAAAAAAAAACAAACGACCTATCCTCTTTAAAATTTGTAGGCGTTTTAGCTGCTTTAACATTTTCCCTAGCAGATGCTATACACAAATAACGTAAACAAGCTTCTTCTTACGCCAATTTAGCAGATAATATTATTTAAAAGTATTTTAAAATTACTGCAGACTTAAATTAATTTAATATCTAACTTCAAAATAATGCTAACAATTGATAAAATAACAATACATTGCTGTCGAATACAGATCTAGAAATGCATTACAGCACCCTTTGTTATAGAATATACAATAGTATAAACAACTTATACTTGAAATTTACTCAAATTTAGTGCAACAAGTACAAATTAAAAATAAAAGAAGAAAATATTTAAATATTTATTTAAATTTTTATTGCAACTGTGTGTTCACTGCATTAGTTTAGAATATATTTAAATGTGAATTATTTAGTTTAAAACACAAAAAAGTATTGTTTGCAAAAAAGTACAATAATGGATACAAAATAAAAACGTGATCACACTGATAACATTTGACATTTGTTTTTGTTAAAGTATACTTTAAAAATGAAATTTAAGATTTCTAGTGCTATTTCTATTTTAGTAAAACAAACAAACAAATCTTCCATCTAAATTGAGCTACACTTTATTTATTTTTAAAACTAAGTAAACTGGGACCGGAAAAATAGCACTTTAAACTTACTTACATTTCGATTGAAATCTGTGTTAGCTATACTTTATTAAATCTTCTTGATGCTTACATGAATGCCATTCGAAAATGTTAGTAGAATGGCGATCCTTGTTCGTTGGGTTGTGTTTTTATACGCCGCGTTACTAGAGGGCGTGGTCTGTAAGTTAACGATTTTACTGTTGTATTGATTTGATGATAATTTAGTAGAAAAAGTACTGAATTTATTCAAGAGTTAAAAAATAAACTGCATTTTTGTTACATATTTTTTTATTTTTATATGCATTAGAAATAGAAATAAATGCTTTTCTGTAAATGAATCATAATGCACTACTATTTGAATAACTATAAAGAATAAGGTGATTTGTTTATAAAAGTTCAGTGAGGGTATCCGATACATAATATAGCGAACTATGCTTTTATTTATTGTTTTTAAACTATTGTGCTTCATAATATACCTAGAGAAAAGCATTTTGTAGTTTCGTTTTAGTGCATAGGTCAATATAATGCTTGTTATTAAAATGTTATTAATTTTTAAAAAAATATATTAACTGCTAAAAAAACCAATTGCATAGTAAAAAATGGAATTGCGCACTATATGAGTGAGGGGTACTAGTATTTTAGAAGTAAATTTGTTAAACATCTACTTAATTAAAATTGCCATACAACGGGTCTAGAAAAATCGATTTGATGGATGGTGGTCGAAACTTCGATTTTTAAATCTCGACTCATGACGACAGACTAAAGTCAAAAGAAGACAGAAGTATCAAGTCCACGAAAAGCTTGTAAAAATTAAATAATTGTATTAACTTTTAAAAATTAAAATATCATCTATTAATTATAAAAGATGTTAATATTCTAAAAAACTACTTGAATCCTCCGATGCCTTTTACGAGCATTTATTTTAGTTAATAGCAAAGCCGTTGATCCTAAAAATGCATAGTTGACCAGTCAAAAACTACATTTTAAAGGAAATCAAAATATATTTACAGTATCGATAATTTCAGCAAACATGGGTTTCACAGGGATACCTATACTATCCTACATTATGGATCAAACAAATTCAGATATACAATCCTAAACGTCGCACTGGAAATGTCTCAATTAAAAAGATCTGTTTAAAACACACAGGAAAATGAAATACTGGCAAAAACATATTTTCAAGGTAAAGCGTAACGTAACTTGTCTCTATAAAAGAATCAAGATATAATACAATTTAAATAAATCTTTAAAGATATGGCTCACCTATAAACTCTAATCCGATCTAACAGGGATTTATATATTTTTTTAAAACGTTTAACAGTTACCTATATTTTCATCGAGTGAGTCTGTTGTCATTGATTCAAAATTTATTAAATGATCGATATGATATTTCTATAGTAATTTAAGTCAAAATGTTGTTTATGGTTCTCTTGTTAGCAAAAGAATGTAATTAAGATACTTTTTGCTAGGTTTCAGAGTTTGTACGGTAAATTCTATTGATTTTTTTCTTTTTGATTGCCGTACTTAAAGAACGATCGATCACTGAGGATTCAACTAAGAAAACCACATTAGCTAAATCTTTGTCCCCATGTTATGTAAATATGTTGGCCAAATGAATCATTTATAGAGGGTGTCCCATATTTTTGAAGTCGATTACCTAAGTGACTTACACAGCTTTTAGTTTTTCGGCTGTTTATATTTCCAAATACGTTTTTCTATACTATAACACCCTGATCTGTCGGTTATAGATTTACATATTTCCAAATACGTTTTCTATACTGTAACACCCTAATCTGTCTGTTATAGATTTATTTATTTCCAAATACACTTTCTACACTATAATACCTTAATCTGTCGGTTATATATTTATAATTGTATCAAATTATCCATTAATACTCCTAGAGAAGCTGGAGAGGGAGGGAGGAAGACGTCTATATTACAAAAAAGTATCACTATTTTCCCTAAGCATGTTTTACTGTTAACGTTATACTATAAAACTGATCGACCGAAATTTGAAGTAAGTTGTGAACAAAATGTTAAGCATTACACCACAACCCACTGTTAACAATCTGCAATTCGAAACATTTAAAATACTTATCAGCTTGAGGTTAGCTAGAAAAGCATTTAGATACAATACATATTGACATATGATTGAATGACTACATCTACGTAAGCCATTCTCAAATCAAAAACAAAAACATATAATCGACATTTTAAACTTTTTAAAATTTGTCTAATAATAAAACATTAAAATATCACAAAGGCGATAAAATAAATAATGTTGTATTTTGTTGCAAAATTAACCTTGGCATAAATACATATTTCATTGGTAAGATCGACCAAAGCAGCTGCTGTTGATGTGTTTTTTAACCTTAAAGGAATTGATTTTATATCGTTTGACGTAGTCGGCATTGATTTTAGGCTACATTAGTTTATTGATCTTGCTAGAGCATAAAAGCAATGCTTTCACACTTATTTCCGTATAAATCGATGACTTCGATAAAACACAGGATCAGAGCAAAACAATGCTCACACAATAAAGCCGCTATGCAATCAATATTGTCTCTAATTTATTAAAGACCGAGCCGTTCTAATCAATATTGATCGATTGTAATTTCTTACTGTAAGGGAAGAGTATTTTTTTCACCATTTTACAAACGAAATTAGTCACACTTCATGTTATAAAGTTTATTTTTATATGGATACTTTACATGTATTTTAAAAACTTTTGGTGAAGTTGAATCAATGTTATATGTTCATAACATGTAAATTAAACGAATTTTTTGTTTTCATTCATACAATTAAATCTGCCCCAATCTGGGTATCAATGATAGCTGCCTGATACAAAGCGATGTAATCATAATGGGGGGGGGGGGGGGTGACTATGACTACACTCCCATCTTCAGTTTTAACCTTTTGCTGATCTCACTTTGTTGTGTTTTTATCTTTGTAAAAGTACAATATTGACAGTAACAGTTTAATTTAGCCTTTGATGTACACTACTGAGTCCCTGATAGTATCTTAATTATTTACATTTTTTAACACCAACACACTGTAGGTAATAATTATTTAGGTTGCGGCTCTTCTCATTTTTGCAGCAAGATTGTATGTAAGCTACCCCTGCCAACACACTAAGTCAGAAACCACCGAGAAGCGAGATCCGCCTACGTCAGCAGTGCTTGCTAATTTTTTATTTTATTTTTTAATAAACCGGGAGCGATCTCCCCTAAACTTTACTCGAATATTCTTTTATAAAAAAACAGGGGATGGGAACTCGGGATATAGACATGAATTTTAATCCATTTTAAATACTTAAACTTTTTAAAATATAATAAAATCTCGAAGAAAAAAGAATTGCACACCTGTGAACGCCAAATAAAACGTGCATAATAGTGCGGAATATTATTAGTACTTTATAAATTTACATTCGTTTTTTGAAAAATCGGAAATAGCGTAAATTAGTACTTTCAATCAACGGAAATTACTCAAAATTTAACAGAAGGTAGAGAATTAGATTTTTTACTTACATGTGAAATTTCATTTATCTATCTGAAATAGTACTCAAGTTATAGGCTTTTGAAAAATTCAAAGTAGAAAAAGTACCACTTCCGGTTATCGGAAATCGCTCAAAAGTTGATCAGGATCTACGATTTTGATAAAATATTTATATATGAAATTTCATCAACCTAGCTGTAACTCTACTCAAGTTATCGTGTTTACACACAGACACACACACACAGACAACGGACAGAATTGCAAAGTCCAGGTTTTACGACTCAATAACGCATAAAACGCCAAAATGTTTATATATTTGTATTTATAATTTTTGCCTGATTAAAATAAGTCCTCTATACTCCGGATGTGACGAAGGACTGAGGAGTAAAACGGTGAAAACTGTCAAAATTTCATGTTGTTTTTGTGCTCGATTACAAAACTTTCTCTATACTTCGTATATACGAGAAAGTAAAAAAGGGAAACGATGATTTCTTATATTCTCAAGATAAATCTATCTTTGGTACAAAAGAAACTACAAGCTAATAAGTAATAACGGTTTAATGCCTAACGTATTTTTGTAATGGTTCTACAAAGTCATTTCTGTTCTTTGAAGAGAGAGAATAAGAAATGATAGAGAGAAAGAGAGCAAATGCAACGGGACGACTTGGTCCGGTGTAGAACGCAAAACTACTAACTTAAAGTCTTGAGCTCGGATCCTGGGCTTAAACCATAGTCGTAGCGAGGGGGGGGGGGGGGCGGAGGAGACGGGGGCGGACATATGTCCCCGGGCGCCGACCTTGGGGGTGGGCGCCAAAATGGGTTGGAAAAACAAAGTTTGAGAGGTGGGTGCAAATCAAAAGTATGAAGGGGGGTGCAAATCAAAAGTTCGAGGCGGGGGGGGGGGGGGGGAGGGGGGGGGAGGTGCAAATCGAAAGTTTGTCCCCGGGCGCAGGGAAGGGTCGCTACGCCTCTGGCTTAACCCCGAGAAATTTGATTGGTACCTGTCTCATATTTTTAAAATTAAAGGCGGCTAAGCATAGAACTGATCACACTGTATACCATTTTGCTGAGGTCACGGAAATAGGTGAACTCTACCACATCTGCTTTACGATCACCAGCACGTTGGGGCAACTAAGAAAGGCTAGTATCTCACGTAAAAAAATGTAATAAAAAAAAAACTAGACCTAGATACCCTGTTCATAAAAAATATGACTATCCAAAACTTCACTTCGAATAACAAAAATAAAAAGCATCTTTCCAAACCTCTCTTAGTTGTGTAGCTGATGAGCAATAACGGTCAAGCATTTTTTTATTGATTGCTAGGGTTAGCTTGTAATGCTTCTTGTCACTTGTCAGAATGTATATTCTATGCCTAACACTCGTTAGCCTATTTAATTTTAATTTTATTTTTTTGGTCGTCTGATGAAAAACATGTTATTTGTTGTCTTTTTTTAAAGTTTTAATCCATGGTAAACTTATTCGTCTGAATTCAGCTGCTGTTTGTGTTTTTTAAACTTTAAAATCAACAAATTTTTATTGTCATAAGCGACCGCTGGTCCAAACTATTTTTTAGAGCAGCATTGGCTTTATGTAAACAATGTCTGGTTCGGTGGTGATGATAGCTGGTATTTATAAAAGTGTGTGCACGTCTTTAATATCTTGAAAAAAAAAGAAAAGTAGCTTTTTCAAACACTAAAAGGTTTTAGTGAAAGTGAAAATTATTATGTTACGTACGAAAAAATGAGGCCCTCTGGCTGCTGCCGTCTCAGCCCCGACCCCTCTTAATAAAACAATGGCTCCACTTCACCGACTCGGACTAATTTGATGGAACTCGTCATTTCTTTGCCACATACAACATTCAAATGTGTTAGACATGTTGTAAGTGGGGGTCCTTATTAACCAACAGTCTTGTAATTACATTGGCGATTTTACTAATTAATTCTTTAGTAATGACGTCGACCCAGAGTTTCTTCCGGGCATCTCTTCCGCCCCCCCCCTCGATAGTAGCCCGATTGACTAAAATTAAAATTAATCTTATTTCCTAATTTAGGAATTTAACCTATTTTATTGTAAAGTATAACCATTCTGAGACAATAAACTAGACCAAAATATGTCCAAATCATTTGGGCTTGAGATAATCGTGTTTTTTAAATGTTTGAATCGCATTTCGTATTTGCCGACAATTGTGAAAGGCCGGTCAAGAGTAGCCTATATACTGATTTGTGTAATGGTTTCTTGCTTTCAGTTTATTTGTATGATTTTTTTTTGTTTTTATATTATTTAATTTGAAAATATTCCTTTTCATAGTTATGCCGCTCTTTCGTATAGCCTACTTTATTTAAAAATAATTAAGAGAAGCAATTGCTCTTATTAGAGTAATTTAAGAAGGGCAATAAGTCGTGGAAGTAGAGTGCATGTTTGCCTATCTTCACACTATAGCTCAAGTAGAGTTTTAAAATATTCTGCTACGCAACAGTGTGTGTTCGTTACTGTGGAACAATCACTGCTATAGCAGACCAGTTGCAATTTACAAAACCAATCAGAGGCGTAGCGACCGGGGGGCAGGGGGGTACATATGTCCCCGGGCGCCGACCCTAGGGGCGCCAAAATAAGCTCATTTTAGCTGCTATTTTGAATTATAAATATAAAAAATATAGGGGGGGCGCCAAATCGAAAGTTTGTCCCCGGGCGCCGGGAGGGGTCGCTACGCCTCTGAAACCAATATCAAGGTGCTCCGCTAAAATAATGTTTATGCAAAAAATGCATTTTTTGGGTCAGATTTTGGGTCCTCTAAACGTCCTCCCACCCCCCCCCCCTCCCCCGCGTTGGGTCTGGCGGTATGGTAATTGGCGTGTCGCAATCATAATTGAAAGGTGAGTTTTACAATAGCATATGGACAATTACTCTACAGATTTCAAGTTATTGACTGGACAAGAAAGGCAAATATTAAAGTAAATGCTGATTGAAGAATTGCCTAGCGTTTGCCCTATCTTTGTTGTTTTTAACGATAAAGTGCGTCTGAAGGTTTTTGTTATTTTTCTTATTTTTATAAAAACAACTTCAATTGCATTTTGTATAAATTCGTGTATTGTTGTTGACGTGTACATTACTGTATGTCAGCTGTTGTTGGCCATGACGTGTATCTTATTGTATGTCAGCTTTTCGTTGTGGTTCCTCAATTAGTCGACGAGACATACCATAATATAACATACAAAAACCGGTATTTTTCATGTCAAGTATAGTGGTTGTCAGCTTCAAGTTGGTGACTTCATAAAGGAGAAAGTTCCTTGAACTGTTAGAAGTTAGAGCTTGTTGAATAGTTTTAATGGCACAAATCATCGAAAAAAAACTTCCGTCTGTTTGCGTCACCACCCTTATTGCTCAGGTGGGTCTCTGGCATATGAGCGTTGATACGATATTTCAGCTCTTTCGCCTGCTAGTCGTTCACGGAAAACAGACCTTTTTGTCGTATGGAGATATTTCGGCGCGATTGCTTCGTGAATTCATTCCCTAACACACGACATAACATCTAATAATGAATTTTCATTAGTATAGCGTGTCTATGTTTTTTGTAGCAGGTAGCTGTTTTATAAGGAAGTCTTGCTGACCCAACCCTCATTTTATGTCTGGCCATGGGACTTGTCAGAGATACCCACTGTGTTTATCTAGGAGGGAAGGTTGGTGTATTGATGCGAATAAATGATGCGAATAATCGATGCGAATAATTGATGCGAATAATTGATGCGAATAATTGATGCGAATAATGTACATGTAAAACTTCATTGAATATAGAACAATTGAGATACATTAAACGTATCCACAGTTTGGCTTAACTTATACCAATATGTATAACAATCCGCGCGATAATCGTACACACACATACGCACAGACATAAGTATGTAAACGCACGCACGTACACACTCGCACACATATTAGCTCGGGGCAAAATGAAAGACTTTGGGTGGTCATGAATAGTGCTTAATATTTACATCAAAATTTATATTGAGATTAAAACAATTATATTGAGATAAACAAAAAGTATATTGAGATAAAAAAAGTATACTGAGATAAACAAATTATATTGAGGATAAAAATTATATTGAGAATAAATAAATAACTTACATTAATTAAGAATGGACTATGATATAATAATCTATGCGGCTTTTTTCTCAATGACACTAAATAAAATCTTCGGCGGTTTATGTACTTAGACTGTGTAAACACGAGATCGATAAAATCAATAAATGATATCTAAATCAGAATTAGAACTGTTTGATAAACTTTGACGTAACTTTTTATCAGATAATCTTGACTGGAATGTTATACAGCAGTATGGGCTAAGTTTGTAACTTTCTAAACTTTTCTAGATAAGATCTTTTAGATAACACCAAAAGAAACCTAATACAGATCACTGGGCTCAGTAGACGGTTTTAAATACAACTGGTCCCGTATCCCTGAGTTCACTTTGTACGGTTCCTCTACCCAGCGCATAGCTAGCTATTGGTTAGAAATCTGACTAAAGAGGTAGAAAACAGAATTTAAACATAAAAAAAGTTCCAATGTGTCTTCTTTTACTTTTATTTTTCATCTGTTGTGATATTGTAGAGGTATTAGTACGTTGTTTTGTTAGTGCAATAATTTATTTAGAAAACTTAAAAAATATAATACATTAATAATAAAACTTAAGGGGGTAGGCTCCGGAAAAAAAAACAACTTTTTAATTACTAAGCCTTTAAAAAAATTAATTTGTGTATGTATAAGTTAGGGTACTTAAGGGAAAATATTTGCATGTACCAGGGACTCTTCTGAAAATATGATTGCCATGGCAACGGCGGCCATCTTGGAAAAAAACTACCTTTTGTGGAGTTCTAAAATTTTATAAAGTAACATATAAACCGCCCATATAATAATTGATCCTTCTTGTACTAACACTAATAGAGCCAGCTGGCTAGTTTTTTGTAACAGAAAAATCGTGCGAAATATTTTTTTCAAATTTTGAAATTTATTTTATGGTGAAAAACCATTAAATTTAGCATTAATTTCAATGAAATTTCACCATACCAAATTTTGAAAATTCAAAAACAGTATTTCTAAAGTGTTTTCTGTTATAAAAACGAGCTAGCTGACTATATTAATGTTAGTAGAAGAGGTATCAATGATTATATATCGGATATATATGTTAGTTTATGAAATTTTAGAACTCCACGAAATGTTTTTTTTCAAGCTGGCTGCCGTTGCCATGACAACAATATTTTAAAAAAGAGTCCCTGATGCTTGCAAATATTTTCCTTTAAGTTCTCTAAATCAGATATTCACAAATAAATCAATAAAACATTTCAATTAAGATTTTTTTTCTTCTTTTCTGGAGCCTACCCCCTTAAAGATGAAAAAGGTTACATTAGTCACATCAAATTTGTCTTTTTCACCCAGTGGCGGTATGTTTGGTTGAACATGGGGGAGGTGGGGACGGGACACAAGTCTTCTAAAATTTGTTAGCTCTTTTAATTCATTGCCTACTACAAAGAGCTTTGCTTTTTAGAATAAGCTTATGTGTAATTGCTATCCCGGTATATACATCCACAACCATTTAATGTCTACATGATTTAGAGAAGCCAGGCATTGTAAAAATATCATCATCTCATGTGGCAGATGAAATAGAGTTCATCTGTTTCAATGACCGCGGCATATAAGGGGATAATGTGGTCAGCACTATGTCCTTGTTTCCCTAACGTTGGTTGGGTGGACTCTAGTACGCTCTACTGATTTGAAACCGGATTTGAATTCGAGGCTTGCGTGTTAGCAGTCTAGCTCTCTACCGCTAGGCCACGCCGTTCCTCATGTTAAAATAGCGACAATTAGCCTCCATCATGATTTGATTGTATGTTAATCCTGTAAAACCCACTCGTATGTTAATCCTGTAAAACCCACTCGTATGTTAATCCTGTAAAACCCACTCGTATGTTAATCCTGTAAAACACACTCGTATGTTAATCCTGTAAAACCCACTATTTGAGTGCTAAAATCTAATCCCTCCTGTTTCTGTTGTAGCAAAAAACCAGGTGTTCCTTTCCATTTGGATCTGTTTCATCAACCCACAAACCAGGAGCACATCTATCTATTTTGTCTTTTGTCAGCTTGATAATCAAACGCACATCTTGTTGTCAAAGCACGCGAGTGACCTAACAATACAATTTGACCTCACCGCCCCATCAACTCGCAACACAGCAGCCTTAGTGAGGCAGTCTTGTGAAGAGATTATCAACTCTCAACACAGCAGCGTTAGTGAGGCAGTCTTGTGAAGAGATTATCAGAGTTTAACACTCTGGAAGAAGAGAATACTAGTGGTACACGACTGAGCCTACCCCCCCCCCCCTCAAGCCCTGTGTTGTGTTTCGTTATATCAAGCCTGAGCTACTTGGTGGGGAGAGAGGCAAACAGTCCACCTGTTGAAATCTAACTTCACCAATGTGATAGTCCTTGATATATGGTTACGTTCGCTATGTTCATTGGTAAATCATCTCACTCAGTCGTATTCGGTACCTCAGCTAGAGTGTAGTTTAGAAGTAAATATGCACATCTCCTAAAAAATTCCAGTGTTAAATAACTTCTACAGAGGTCATGGTAAGAATTCAATACCAAATGATATTTCACAACGCACAGGCTACAGTGAACAAAGACAAGACCTATTGAAGCATGAATAGCCATGTTAACATTTCCTTCTGTATTCTGGTTGTCCCCCATTAGGCGGGCTTTGGTTCCAGCCCAATGGACACGAAGGTATGTCAATGGCTGTTGCGTAAACCCTCGGTGTGTTGCAATGTCTTGTTTGGGGGTGGGTGGGGGAGCCGTTCACTCGTGGAATGTCAGGTGGTCACGTGATGGGTTTGTGCCATTCAACAACGTCATTCTTCTAAGAAATACCAGCGCTTTCCAAGTAGAACAACATGGGCCATTACAAGAAAACTAAATACCACCGCAGAAATAAACTCAGCCAAACCAATCAGGTGTAGCTACAACAAAAAAATCTAAACTAATAATGTAATGCTACTACAAGCATATTCTCGTTTGTAACTATATCGCAGGCTATAATCCAAAGGATGATTCAAATAACAGTTATGTCATCAACACGGTTTTAACAGTAGTGACGTCATCGTCATCACCACGGTTTTAACAGACAAATTTAACAAGATTTAGAAATTAATGACGTCATCAGTAAAGTTTTAACAGAACTGACGTCATCGACAAGCTAACTGTCTAGAAACGTGTACACCTTGACATATAAACCTGTTTTCAATGTCACACAGCGAGCTTTGAATGAGATCGTTTGGCAATTGTCTGACCAAATGATTACAATCACAAGTGATTAGATTCGTGTCGTCATGTTTGTGTTGTCGTGTCTACTAATGCATCAGTGATGTTTTAAATTCGTTTTTATAATCATACACGTAATATTCTATCCGGAAAAGGGTGTTAATATGAACCTTAACGTACCAATACCTGATTGTGTCACGGAAGTAGGGGCTGATGATGGCGTACAGGAAGAAGTTGAAGGAGAAATTGATGGTCTGCATGAGGTTGAGCACAGCCTCCACGGCGGGCAGGTTTTTGCTGTTGCTCATCTGCATGAGGAACAGCACCGTCTCGCTCGGTGCGACCAGCACGAGAAACATGAGCACGATGGCGAGCAGCGTGAGCGTCAGGATATAGGAGCTCATGGACATCGTCTCCTCACAATCAAAGGCTAGCCTCTTCTTGTGGGAGCTCATGATCTGCCTGTACATGCGGACGTTGAAGAAGACGAGGAATATCAAGGGGAGGAAGTTACCCACAAAGGCCCAGGTGATCCTGTAGGCGGTGTCCACAGCTGTGCTGCCGCACAGGGGGACAGTGTTGAGAGAGTAGCGAATGGAGGAGATGACCCGCGGGGAGGGCGTGGAATGTAACGGTCCCGTCGTCGTCAATATGGCGGAAATGTTTCCGGTGTAGTTAAAACTGGCGCCTGTGGAATCTATGCTGGAGCTGAATGCACATATGACGACTGGCTGAAAGCGAAACATGACAGGAATATTAAAGACGATTGAGAATATAAACGTGCTGACGATAATGCGTTTGATGAGGCCTTTCTTCAGGTAGAGTGTCTGCTGCAGTGGATAACAGATGGGGATGAAACGTTCTAGCGACATGGTCACAGTCAGCAAGGTGCTCTCCATGATGAAGATGTTGATCAACCCGTGGGCGTAACGGCCGTACTGGAACACGAACCCACGGTCCGGAAAGATCCGGTCAGCCGGCACGATCATGGTCAGGAATGCTAAAACGCAGAACATGAGGTCTGAGATAGCCATCGCGATGAGACACACGTTTGCCGCCTCCTGGAGCTTCCCGAGTGCTTTTTGGAATCTTTGCCTGTGAAAATTGGAAACGTCAATTATCTTGTTTAAAAAATTTCAAGTTTCCAAATTCATGCGTCTCTAATATCTATGCAACAATATCTAATTTTTAAAATTATGAATAAGTTAAATTGGTAACGAAAATAAAAATAAAATTTGCTAAATTAAAATAAAACAAAGCGGGAGTGAACTCCCCTAAACTTTCTTTAGTATTCCTATATAGCACCACGAGGGATGGCAACTCGGGATATAGACATCACTTTTTATCAATTTTTAAATAGGCCTACTTAATGAATTACTCACATAATAAACAGGTTTGTGTAATAATGCGGAATATTAGAACTTATAAATTCATATGCTTTTTTGAGAAATCGGAAATAGTGTAAAGTACTACTTACTGTCACCGGAAAATACTCAAAATTTGAAAGAAGGCAGAGGAGTAAATTTTTATCTTATATATAAAATTTTGTCTTTCGCAATCAGTACTCAAGTTATAGGCTTTTGAAAAACCGAAAGAAGAATAAGTTCCACTTCCGGTTACCGGAAATTACTGAAAAGTTGACAAAGA
This sequence comes from Physella acuta, assembly GCF_028476545.2. Taxonomy (NCBI): domain Eukaryota; kingdom Metazoa; phylum Mollusca; class Gastropoda; family Physidae; genus Physella; species Physella acuta. Next base: position 206,315 of record NW_026732796.1, read on the forward strand.
ACTACACATTTTATATAATGTAACGTTACTTAAGTTATCGTGTTCACAGACATACACAAACAGACACACAGACATACGGACAAAATAGTAGAACTAAGTTTTCCCGACTCAGGGACGTATAAAATGTCGCTGTTTGCTCGATAACAATATTTCCTCTATAGCCTACATCGTATACGAGAAAGTAAAAATGTACTAGCTGACGGTAGTGAACTGTTGGTCACGGATGGCTGGTTTTCCGAGAGCGAGCATGCAATAAAAAGAGGCAGATATTTATCTTTTACAGATCTCAAATTACTCATCAGGATTTAAAACAAACATTTTTAGTCGCATGTCTTAAGTTCTATAAGAAAAAAACAGAATGCAAACATTTAAAGTATTCTTATTCATTGTTTAAAAAAAAAGTAAACTTTATATTTTAGTTATTAAAATGCATAATTAAAACAAAGTAGAAAACAAAAGACATAAAAAATTAGTAATAATGAACTTCTTATAAAATCACAGATACTAAGATAATACAAAAAATATAGATCTAATTGCTTTCTTTAATAAAAGCTTCCGTCGTTAAAATTTGTAAGATTTCAAAGGCAATCACTGCTTTTATTACGTTTGTTTTATTTTCTTTTTTCTGTACATTTAAAATGTTATTGTTATGTTATTATTAGTTTTATACGTCTTTATTAAGCCTTCAACTCTCATTTCGGAGATTCTACTGCTTATCTCAAGGTTTAAGAAGACAAGACAATGAGTTATGTGTCATGATATGAGTTTACAGATATGTAAGCATAGACATGTACATGACTGACATGTACACCACAGACATGAACACCATACACCTGTACAGGTCACCTGGTTAAGATTATCAGGTACAGGACTGACATGTACACCACAGACATGAACACCATACACCTGTACAGGTCACCTGGTTAAGATTATCAGGTACAGGACTGACATGTACACCACAGACATGAACACCATACACCTGTACAGGTCACCTGGTTAAGATTATCAGGTACAGGACTGACATGTACACCACAGACATGAACACCATACACCTGTACAGGTCACCTGGTTAAGATTATCAGGTTGACGACGTTGCCCAGGATGCCAAGCACACACACAAAGGGAATAAAGTAGAGGCTGATGATCGACTCCACGCTGGCCACATTCTCTTCACCGATCTCACTGACTTCAAGACATTCTCCCGACGTTTCATTGGCCGACATTCTAACTAATCAGCGGAGGTCACGTGACAAGCCGAAACACCACGTCACCGGTATGATTCATGCGACTAGTGAAATCTTTCACAGGCTAACAGTCATGAGCTCATCGAACATTCTGGAGGCAGGCACCTGCAAAATAGTAGGTGGGTTTTGTAACGTTCATGGTTGTGCCACAAAAGCTATGTTACACGGTGTTGTAGTTGTAAGGATCATCCACAATCGTAGAAAACTCCCAGTGCAACAATATTTCATTTTAAAACTATATACATGTGAAACTGGTAATGCAAATGTAAATAAAATATTGCTAATTTCAAATAAAAATAAAGCGAGAGTGATCTCCCCTGAATTTTCTCGAATATTCTTATATAACATTAAGGCGGTGGCCCCTCGGGATAGAGGCAATTTATTTATTCAATTTATTCAATTTATTCAATTTATTCAATTTATTCAATTTATTCAATTTATTCAATTTATTCAATTTATTCAATTTATTCTATTTATTCTATTTATTCTATTTATTCTATTTATTCTTTTTTTTCTATTTATTCTATTTATTCTATTTATTCTATTTATTCTATTTATTCTATTTATTCTATTTATTCTATTTATTCTATTTATTCTATTTATTCTATTTATTCTATTTATTCTATTTATTCTATTTATTCTATTTATTCTATTTATTCTATTTAATTTATTCAATTTATTTTATTAAATTTATTAAATTTATTCACTTTATTCAATTTATTCAATTTATTCAATTTATTCAATTTATTCAATTTATTCAAATTATTCAATTTATTCAGTTAACTCAATTTATTCAATTTATTCAATTTATTCAAATTATTCAGTTTATTCAGTTTACTCAGTTTATTCATTATATTCAATTTATTCAATTTATTTAATTTATTCAATTCCGGTAACAACAGTAGGCACGGAGGCTTTTTCACATTGGCCGTTCAAAAAACAAAACATAAAACAACGTAATAAAAGCATTTTATTAAAAAGCATTAGAGTATAAAACACATCGCAGTAACATAGCATTAAAAAATTTGGAATAAAAAAATAAAATTACATTGGTATTATCCACAATGAGATAAAATGAAGATATAATAAATGAATGAGAAGTGTAACCATGAGTCAGTTAAGGAGGTCATTAAATAATGGTTGTTTTAGTTTAGTTTTAAATTTATTTTCTGATATAGATAGTTTTATTTTATAAGTAAGATTGTTTCACCACATAAACCAGAGTAGGTGAAGAAATATGGGAGAAAGATTGGAGAAACATGCGAGAAAGATTGGAGAAACATGGGAGACAGATTGGAGAAACATGGGAGAAAGATCGGAGAAAAATGGGAGAAAGATTGGAGAAACAGTGGTAAAAGATTGGAGAAACATGGAAGAAAGATTGGAGAAACATGGGAGAAAGATTGAAGAAACATGGGAGACAGATTGGAGAAACATGAGAGAAAGATTGGAGAAACATGCGAGAAAGATTGGAGAAACATGGGAGAAACGTGGGAGAAACATGGGAGAAAGATTGGAGACACATGGGAGAAAAATTGGAGAAACATAAGAGATAGATTGGAGAAACATGGGAGAAAGATTGGAGAAACATGGGAGAAACGTGGGAGAAACATGGGAGAAAGATTGAAGAGACAGGGGTGAAAGATTGAAGAAACATGGGAGAAAGATTGGAGAAACATGGGAGAAAGATTGGAGAAACATGGGAGAAACGTGGGAGAAATATGGGAGAAAGATTGGAGAAACACGGGAGAAAGATTGGAGAAACTGTGGTAAAAGATTGGAGAAACAGTGTAAAAGATTGGAGAAACAGTGGTAAAAGATTGGAGAAACATGCAGGAAAGATTGGAGAAACATGGGAGAAAGATAGGAGAAACATGGGAGAAAGATTGGAGAAACACGGGAGAAAGATTGGAGAAACTGTGGTAAAAGATTGGAGAAACAGTGTAAAAGATTGGAGAAACAGTGGTAAAAGATTGGAGAAACATGGGAGAAAGATTGGAGAAACATGAGAGAAAGCTTTGGAGAAACATGGGAGAAAGATAGGAGAAACATGGGAGAAAGATTGGAGAAACATGGGAGAAAGATTGGAGAAACATGGAAGAAATATTGGAGAAACAAGGGAGAAAGATTGGAGAAACATGGGAGAAAGATTTGATGGACATGAGAGAAACATGGGAAAGAGATGGGAGAGAGATGGGAGGAAAAGGCTTGGATACCACAACTAATGACAGCTGTGTAGCGCAGTTTTTAAACATTAAAGAAAGCTTTGAAAAAAACCCGTGCAAGCTTATCTTTTAAAAAGAACGAGCCGACTCGCAGCGTATCATACGCCGCTAATTAGTTGTTTTAATTTCTACTTTTCAGTAATTCATAATTTGTGAATTCGACAGTACCAATGCTGCCACTGAAAATATTTGCTTTAAAACACTAACCCCCCCCCCCCCCTTTTTCCCCTAACCCCGACCCTACACCCCCCCCCCCCGTGAAAGCAGCCTCCTCTTAGTTATTTCTTAGTTACCTCCTGTAAGTTTAAAATCGAACTAAATTATCTGCCCCTAATAGAAACCCGGCTCTACGATTTGTAAACATTTAGCTTTGTAAACATTTAGCGTGACCACAGCTCACCAGACAATGTGGGGGTGGGGTGGGGGTGGTAGTGATAGTGATAGTGATAGTGATAGAGAGAAAGAGAGGGGACTGCAAGGAGGCGCTTGCAGCTTGTTTTCTAACGGCTCCCAGAAGAGAATTATATATATATAGATAATATATTATTTTAATGTTTATCAACAGTGACATTTTAATTGTAAATTAACCTTGAGTTATCAAATTTTTGTTTGTAAACAACATTAGTTTAGGATTAAACAAACGGGACTGAAACATTTTGGAAATGTTACACAAATACTAACACTTATTTCTTTATCTAGGCTGTTGTTTCTTAGAATCCTAGCGTATGCTTTGATAAAGCGTCTAAATAGGAAAACTGATGGTCTCAGAACTTTGTTTGCTAGAAATTTCATTTATTATAAGGACCCATCAACCTAAGGAAGAGTTGATGTATCACACAGCAGTTAATGGCATTAAAAAAATGTTTCAAATTTTACTTACAATTTTTCAAGCAACATTTACATTTGTTCTCCCATGGATAAGTTCGCATAAAAAATAGTCCGGCTTGTTCATGTAGACCTACTGAGGTTAAACAAAGACGTCGAATCCTGTTTAACCAGGATCTAGACATATCTTTAAATAGATTCCTGTAATAAGAAAAAGAATTGTCGTGGGTAATCCCCCACCTCTAACCCAGTTGCGCAATATCGGTTAAAGAAGTCTTGGATACTTTAAATCCAATATAGTAATCTCATTTTAAGCAGTTGTATATTAAATGTTCGTTACTAGTCGATTTTTTAAAAACCAATACGTCTTTGTTTACCTTTTAAATAAAACAAATGGGCATATTCCTTAAAATGTAAGATTGTTTTGTATCTCCCAAACGTAATGACTATTCAAGTACTACTTTCATGTTTACCTAGTAATATACAAATAAAGACAGTGTTTAAGATAGATCGTGTTAATTAATATAAAAAATTACAGAAAAAAATACATAATTATTTAGTTTGAATTAGAAAATGCTTATTTCGGTAAACGTTTGACGAAATAAACAACGTAAATGTTTCGGTATAAGGCGATCTAAATTAAGCTTCTACCTACATTCCTACACATTTTTTTAAACTTCATGTCCCAGTGATTTTATATAATGCTAGATTACGTCGTGTATCGTGATCTGCGGGTCTAAGGGGCGAACACGGAGGCTAACAAGAAGGTTGCAAGAAGGTTGCGGGGTCAGAGGTCAGAAAAGAGAATAGCAATATTGTTTTTTTTGTGCAAATGGCGTTAAAAATATATTTTTTCATTATAAGTTTTCTTTTTTATTACAATTGTTTTTTTTCTGTCTGTTTGTTTGTGAGGTGTGGCAAATTTTGTAACTTAATTTTGAACCACCTTCAGAGGAGGGATTTTGTTCAAAATTTCCAGTTATATGAATCTAGCGACAATGCAAGAATATCTATTTTAATCTAATTAGAAAGTAGTTAATTCATTAAAATTTAATTTAAAAATTACTAAACTCAATCATAAAAGAGGAGATAACAACATTATATCCTAGCGGTTACTCTATCTGCTGGCCGTTGACCGTGAACTGTTTGGTACGACCATTTAGATTAGAAGAAAGAGGTAGTATTTCGTTTGTGTGGAAAATATTGTTGTCCTCAAAGTGTCACTATTTCAGCAAACTTTGAGAACTGTTAAAAATAGAAATCAGGCATCCATTAATTAAATCTCAAAGAAAATTATCCTTTTTTGCACGTAAATGTAATGCAAGATTCTTAGAGTGAAATTCTTCATGGACACTTTAAAATAAAAAAAATAAATAAATAACGCAATTAAAATCAGTGGTAAAAGAAAATTTGTCGTGGCGAGTAAAACATTGAACTGGGGCATGCCACCCCTCACAATCACAACACGTTAATGCATTAAATTCACACATATATTACCTTGGTGGCCATTGGCTTATTCAAGCTTGACCGACTTTGTGACACACCGTACAAACTAGTCCCTTTATGTGAATACGATTCGCCACGAGTTGTGTGTACACGTAAGATATTGTTCACGGTGCTAGTTGAAACAAAAATACGTAAGATATTGTTCACGGTGCTAGTTGAAACAAAAATACGTAAGATATTGTTCACGGTGCTAGTTGGAACAAAAACAAGTAAGATATTGTTCACGGTGCTAGTTGGAACAAAAACAAGTAAGATATTGTTCACGGTGCTAGTTGAAACAAAAATACGTAAGATATTGTTCACGGTGCTAGTTGAAACAAAAATACGTAAGATATTGTTCACGGTGCGAGTTGAAACACAAATACGTAAGATATTGTTCACGGTGCTAGTTGGAACAAAAACAAGTAAGATATTGTTCACGGTGCTAGTTGAAACAAAAATACTTAAGATATTTTTCACGGTGCTAGTTGAAACAAAAATACGTAAGATATTGTTCACGGTGCTAGTTGAAACAAAAACACTTAAGATATTGTTCACGGTGCTAGCTGAAACAACAATTATAATTCGCCGTTTTATCAGCATGTAGGAACACTGAGAATATGTGAAGCTGATTTATCATTGTTAAAAATCGGTAGGAGAAACCGATGCTTGTTTTTGTTAACAACAGAAATGCAAAGCACTGAAAATAAGAAAATAAAACGAATCTGCTTTCTTTAATAAACGCTTTTGTTGCTTTTGTATAAGTTCAAATGAGCGATCAACGCTTTCTTAAAGAAAGCAAGTTGGTTTATTTTCTTATTTTCAGTGCATTTAAAAGCTTGTTTTTATAAAGTTTATAATATTTGTTTTATATTCATTTCATTTCCAAAATATCTACACTCGTGTCACAGTTTAATTTTGTTTATTTAAAAAAAAGTTCCTTCATTGTGCAAGAGGTACAGCATAAAGTTAACACCGTATAAACTCTGTTCAGGTTTAACAGACACTGATGTAGGTTTACACCGTATAAACTTTGTTCAGGTTTAACAGGCGCTGATGTAGGTTTACACCGTATGACAAACCTGCTCGAACATGTACTGGGAAAAACAAAGTGCACAAGTGTAGAATTCAAATGAGAACTATTTACCTGGCAGCATTTCAATGGCTCACCTAGTTTCAATATTGTCTAGAGCTATATTGTAACACAATCACAGCAACAGCCGTACAAATGTACTGGTCGGTCGTTTCACTGAAATTAGGTTTATAGATACGCGTGGACTCAAATGTTTTAATTCACGACTGCATCTATATATTTATATAGCACTACGAGTGTATATATATATATATATATATATATATATATATATATATATATATATATATATATATATATAATCTGGTCCTAAATTTCTTACTGCCAAGGATCTGTGCTTGGATTTCCTATACACAATCATCCAATGATCGAGTACACTGTGGGACCATATTACATAAAGTAAAAACGCTATACCAACTTAAGACATTATTATTTCTAAAACGTTATAATCAATTCCAGCCATTGACTGAACCAGCGAAGCGGGGAAACAATCGATATTAACTGTTGTACACAAACAACCTTGTGACAGTTCTTGTATTGTACATCACCTGACACCTTGTGTGTCATGACTTAAAAAGGTAACTGTAATAAAGTCATGCAATAGTATTGTCAGGAGTTTTGTTTAATTTATAGAGAGAAGAAGAGAGATAACTATGTGGGGGGAGAGAAGAAGAGAGATAACTATGTGGGGGCAGAGAAGAAGAGAGATACCTATGTGGGGGAGAGAAGAAGAGAGATAACTATGTGGGGGAGAGAAGAAGAGAGATAACTATGTGGGGGGAGAGAAGAAGAGAGATAACTATGTGGGGGAGAGAAGAAGAGAGATAACTATGTGGGGGGAGAGAAGAAGAGAGATAACTATGTGGGGGCAGAGAAGAAGAGAGATAACTATGTGGGGGCAGAGAAGAAGAGAGATAACTATGTGGGGGGAGAGAACAAGAGAGATAACTATGTGGGGGAGAGAAGAAGAGAGATAACTATGTGGGGGAGAGAAGAAGAGAGATAACTATGTGGGGGAGAGAAGAAGAGAGATAACTATGTGGGGGAGAGACTAGTGGAGGGTCGAAATGCCATGGGTAGGGGCCTACACATTTTATTTTCCACCGAAACATTTCGATAGTTAAATGATTTTGCAGTAGTCTCTTGTTATTGTACAACCGAAGAAACTTTTAAAATTGAAGTTTCAAGATCAATGAATGTGATTGCTGCACTAGTGATCCTAGCGTTACAAGATCAATGAATGTCATCGTTCTTTATGAAGAATTTTACTGCGTAGATAGTTCAACACGTCAGTTGTGCATATACATGCACGACTAGTGAATCTTGGGCTAAACAAGCAATCTCTTCAGAATTTCATTCATTTAGGTAACAGATTACCATACGTGTGTGTATATATATATATATATATATATATATATATATATATATATATATATATATATATATATATATATATATATTAGAGTTTAGCAATCTTTTAATTACATTTTAATGCACTTTGATTTAGCTGTCGTCTATATTTGACCGAAGAGTTATTAAAGGTAATAACATATTGGGGAAAGAAATGGTGGTTGTTTATTGGATATAAATTATTACTAGTTTATTGAATACACCACTTGAGCTAAATACTTTAAGCTAAACACTGATATAAAACACTGGAGCTAAACACTGGAGCTAAACCCTGGAGCTAAACCCTGGAGCTAAACACTGGAATAAAACACCGGAGTTAAACACTGGATCTAAACACTGGAGCTAAAACCTGGAGCTAAACCCTTGAGCTAAACATTGGAATAAAACACAAAAACCTGACAATTCAGAATGTAGTACAAATTGATTTATTTTTTAGTCCAAAAATAGTAAATAAATATTATAATTTTCTTATTTAAAATATTTCAAAATGAAAACCTGCCAAAATGAAATGTAGCACAAAATGGAATAGGTTTGACCAGCTGAGATGTAGGTTAGTCCTGAGCAGTGAGTGTTGGTCTGATACATGGGCGACATCCGGCTCTTCTCATAAGCCTTGGACCCTGCTTTCATTCAATCGTCCATCTTTATAAGAACAAGTCTATTCAAGATATCAGAGTATAACTAATAAGTGGGCCCAACGAATACTATTAGTACACTAGAGCAAAAAACACAAAGCCCCGTGTTTTGTTGTATGTATCTTGAGCTCTGGTTGGGAAAGTTGAGCAAAGTTACCAGCTGTTGTTGTAAGAACCCACATTGTAAATCTTGTAGTTTTAAACTGTTATCATCCTGATCGGGTATGGTTCTATTACAAGGTGGTTGGTTACATTTGCTGCACTGCTTGATGTTAAATCATACTCATTTGTATACATTGCTTGAATACACTGTTATTTTGATACCTGAGAAAGATATAGGCACATTTTCTAAAATATTAAATAATTTGCATATACTTCTACATTGGTCAAAGTCTTAATTAAACGTATATCAATAACAACACAGATTTTCTTTCAGAGTCCTCCCCCCTCCTCATAGAACGTATACCGCCCCCCCCCCTCTCAAAAGAAATAAATTCATACAGGAAGTATATAATTATACCAGTGTCCGCCCCACCCCCCGTATTATTAAGTCCGCCCTCCCCTCACCCCCGAAAATTTCAAGTGCCCCCCCCCCCCCCGAAAATTAAGTCTGAAAGAAACACTGCAAAGACCATCTCCAGCATAAAAATAAAACATTTAAATGTCTTTAAGCCGTTGGACACGTAGGTTATTGCCAGGCTGGTGTGCGATATTACGGTGTATACAATCACGTGATTTTGGGAGGGTGGGGTGGGGGTTAGGACGGGAAATCCCTCAACCAATTCTTAGAAACACTGACCATCATTTATAGAATATTTCAGTCTTTCTGATCAACTTAAGGCACTTGATAGATAAAGCTCAGACACACAGACACATTCAGAAAAAGTTGCACATATTTATAAACAGACGTGCATGCCAGCTTACATATACTATCGCACGTACAAATATAAGCACACGCACACATACACACACTTGCACATGCACACACACACTCACACGTACACTTTCGCACCTAGACACATCTTAATTAGACTGATATTTCAACTGGCCTGTAAAATATGTTAAACTGTTATCTGTGTAATGATTACCACTTACATCTGCGTAATGATTACCACTTACACTTACCTCACCAACCCACTCATCCCAAACAGCCTTCAACTCCTGTAAATCATCTGTATGGTACACTCCCGTTCCTTTATTATCTACAACACAGCTGAAGACTCTAACTATAACTTCATCAGTAATGTTTCTGCCTAGTATTTTACCAACCTAATATGATTGGAGAATAGAAAAACAAGTAAATAATCAGTATATTAATATAAATCTCTCTATTATATATATATATATATATATATATATATATATATATATATATATATATATATATATATATATACACATTAAATGTTAGATGATAAGGTTTGAACGGTATGTAAAGAAATCATTCACATGTAACTTAATTTATATAATCTACTTATATGTGTATATCATTATTTATGTATGATTTATGAATCGTATATTGCACACATCTGTTGAGATCTTTGCGACTCCCCAGTCTGAAAACCACTGTCTAAGAAAGCCAGCACATTCTAACAGCGCTGGCTGCTAAGCTGATACCTCTTTGTGGGCAAGTGTTGTTGACTGTAGCAGATTGTCTGCGGTGTATACATTCAGCTTCTCCACCGGATCATTTCCTACCGCGCCGAACTTTAATTGAGTTACCTTTTGTGACATAGATGGGTACATGTCAGGATATCTTTAGTCTTTTAAAAAGTTTCTTAAAACTATCTGTTTCACTCTGTGAGTCAAATTATTACACTCATAATGAAAAAAAAACAGCGGTAATTATGCTTATAGTTCCTGTAATATATATATATATATATATATATATATATATATATATATATATATATATATATATATATATATATATATATATATATTTATTAATTTATGTAAAATGTATTGAAAGACCAGAGAACAATATTTCTTAGACGAAAGATCTCAAGGACAAATTGTATGTAAGGCAACAGATCTGCAGCGGACATTAATAAAATGTGTTGAAAATAATTAGATATTGTGCACAAGTTAAGGAATTAATACTTAATGTACGTGAGGCAAAAGATCTATGCCACTAAATTATTAATTAACGAATTAAAAAAACGAAAAGGAAAATGAGTCAATGAACATATACGTACCTGAACGATATAACTTTTAGCCAGACCCTTTGATGCGAGCAAATTTTGAAGTTCGTCTACACGGCCCTACAAGCGAATCAAAAACATACGTACCCGCTTTAAAAATGTGTAGTGTAGGTTTGTTTTATTTATTGATGTTCTTTTAGTCGTTTATGCTGATTGATTATTTAGAGTAATGTTCTAGATCTTTGACCAAATGTATGAGGTTTGTTTACAATACAATCACATTTTTAATTAGCACGAATGCACTATGTTTATTTCGTTTAGTTAAATAATTAAAGCGACAAATGATGAATTTTAAAAACAATGTTTAGCACTAGAGTAATTTATTTCATACTTTTGAAAGTTGTGTTGAATTCATTGGGTCACTCTCTTGGGCCAGTGTATACAGTTTTCTTTTAAAAATATTCTCAATAATAGTTTTCGCTTCTAGCAGTTCAGGGGACTCGCTGTACCGTATCTTAGAAATTACGTTGTCTGTTAGGTCCATGAAAGCATCCAACATTTCAGGGGGGTTTCCCATACCATTCACACATTTTGATAAAGTCTCTTTTTCATTTCTAATAAAGAAATTTAAAAAAATATATAAAAGCAAATTTAAAATTTAATGGATCGTTTTTTTGTTACTTTTATTATAAAATAATCAAATGCAATTTTTAAAATTAACTTGTTTTATCTTATCAGTTTTTTAAATAAATAAATATTTTTAATTGAAAAATTGCTATAATATGTAAAGTAAAATCTTTTACATAATCCAGTAGGAAAAAGACGTTCAATGTAAAACTTTTCTCTAATGAGTGTTGTTAAAAACGACTGATGACGTTAGTCTGTGTTATATAAATGGTAGACTAACATCTTTATACAAACCCCTGATGATGGTAAATAAACTTAAGCAATTAAAATAACACTTTAAAATTACACTTTTGTAAGCAACAATTAACAAAAAGGAGAGTAACACTACCACGAAAACTACTAACAAATATATATGAATAAAACTGCAGTAAAGCATAGATTTATATGAAATTAAGCTGTTACATGAAAATTAAAACCACACATTGACCTTTCTCTTCAGAACAAACTGCCTTGATACTTACACACACGTTATTTTAACATACCTCCCTCACCAACACCTTGTATGACTTACATACACACGCACCTATACATACATTACAAGGTCACGCAGATATACACGCGTTCGCGCATACACACACATACACACACAATTAATAACAATTTAACCTTAGAATGTTATACAGAGGTCTTATAGTGTACTCACGCTAGAAAAATAAAATCTTTTGCCATTTCTAAGGCATGAAGAACCCTGTCAAATGTTTAATGTATATATGGCTTAGTGTGAAAAGGCTGGGTATAGCATTTAGAAGGGTTGTCTGAAGTAACTTGCACTAATATACATTGTTTGGATCTAGATAAAACTAAACTTACATTGTTTGGATCTAGATAAAACTAAACTTACATTGTTTGGATCTAGATAAAACTAAACTTACATTGTTTGGGTCTAGATAAAACTAAACTTACATGGTTTGGATCTAGATAAAACTAAACTTACATTGCATCAATTGCACATTTGATTCTGTGTTGGTATGCGTTTCTGTGTAGTGTGTACAATGTGTACATCATGTTGTACAGGTTTCCTGCATCCTGTTAAACATGTACACATAGGAACCAAGTATAAAACATGTACACACAGGTATCAACTATAACAATATGTACACATAGGAATCAACTCTAAAACATGTACACACAGGTATCAACTATAACAATATGTACACATAGGAATCAACTCTAAAACATGTACACACAGGTATCAACTATAACAATATGTACACATAGGAATCAACTCTAAAACATGTACACACAGGTATCAACTATAAAACATGCAAACACAGGGCTCAACTGCCAAACATGAATAACGAGGGAGTTAACTGATAGATTTACATTTTTCGCACTGATCTGTTAAAGAAAATCTTGTGTTCTCTCCCATTAATAAATTCAGCTTACCTCACGTTTCATGCAAATTTGCATTTGACCATCAACCTCCATAGCTCTAGCAAAGTTCATGTATCTGAGACAATCAAAGTTGTTTTTAATTCCGCTGTGGTGGCAGTCCCGCGCTATTGAATCGAATACATCTACATCTATACCATTGCGTTTATTGAAAGCAATCTGCAACGTTTAATAATTCATTGTACATGGACATAGTACATGGACATAGTACATGGACATAGTACATGGACATTGTACATGGACATTGTACATGGACATTGTACATGGACAATTTTCAAACAAAATCACTTTGTTATTATTTTCTAGATTTTCGTAACATAACGTTTAGCTTACCTCGTAAAGATATGCTTTTTCTTTGCCTCTACCTTTGCACGGCCATGTCTGTGGATAAAAGTTTTTGTTTGGATTTTTCGTTAAAACGTGTGTCCCTAATATTTTTTTTCAGATTACTTTAAACGCTGCTACCCACGTGTAATGTATAAATACAGATACCCACTAAAGTGAATTAAGAACAACGTTACACGAATATCTGACCCCATCGTTTTCATAGCCGCTTCCTCTTATCTGTTCCTCTATGAAAGTAAAATCCCGTTCATCTAAGAAATGTTTTTCTTTAAGCTTGGTACCAGCCGGGCCATTCTTAAGTCTCCCAAACATCGCGACAGACATATCTTCAAGCTACAAAAGTCAAAGTCCTTGATCAAATAAATGTAGGTTTTCATTTTGTATTCTGCACAGACATATCTTCAATCTACAAAGGTGGAAAAATAATATTCCTTGATCAAGTAAATAAGTAAATGCAGGTTTTTACTTTGTGTTATGCGTTTACATCTCTTTTTAATTGATACGACGGAATTATGTTTAAAGTACATATATATATATATATATATATATATATATATATATATATATATGCCCTTTATGTGCGTGCATGCGTGTATGTGAAAAGTTTTAACAATATAAATACCTACGTTAAGATATTAAGTCCATTTATAAGCTAACCTTTGTTGATCCAGTATTGTCGAGACAAGGGAGAAGTTGTTCGTAAAAAAAGTTGGACAACATACCTTGACCTGTTATAAATAGCTCTGTCAAATATTGCTATACAAAATACAAAATCTACTCACCATTTAGAATATAAAAAGTGTTAGATAATTTAAGAATGTGTATTTTATAAGAAAATGTTATTACCCAGATCTCTACAAAGAGCAGCTATTTCAACACACAAAACATCTGTGTCAGTAATTCCAAGATAAGGCTGATTCTTTCTTAGCAGCTTTACAAACTGGCCAGCTAAATGACAAGACCTTGAAGAGAAATGGATCTCTTTAGTTCAACAATGTAATACCCTGGACATAGAGTTAGTGATATTTATCATTAATATGAACCGATGAGGTGTAAATCGTTAAAAAGTTCATTGAACTTGCCAAGTTAACTCTTGATGGCATAAGGACACTTGTTGGAAGTTTAATTAATTATTTAAGATTAATTTGGGGATTCTATATAAAAAAGAAACAAAAAGAAAAGCACGTATCGAAAGTACAAATAAATGTTCTAGCTATATTATAAACCCGGGCTGTAAAGATCTTTTACAGGATACATTTTTGATTGCCTTAGAGACATAGTTTTCTGCGTCAGTATGCTGTGATACTCATTTCATCCTTATGAGGACTACTAATGATATATATTTACAACAATCATATTTTTTTTCAGAATAAAATGTTATGTGTGTAGACTATAGCGAATATGTTTAGTTTATGATGAAAGAAATATAACTGGATTGAAAGGTAAAAGAAAGATAACTCTACTGAACGGTAAAAGAAAGATAACTCTACTGAACGGTAAAAGAACGGTTACTCTACTTAATGGTAAAAGAAAGATTACTTTACTGAACGGTAAAAGAAAGATAACTCTACTGAACAGTAAAAGAAAGATAACTCTGCTTGCTAAGAGTATGAATAGACTTCCTGCTACTAAAAATCTTGTACACCGTGAGATCAGAACAAAAAACATATTTTCTATTGGTTTAATGTGTATGTTTAAACTCAGTAGACTAAAGTGGAGCAGATTATAAAATATTCACCCCAGGGAATGTTCAAATCTGTTGTGTGTGGCACCAGGAAACACAAAGTAGACCATGCCCAGCTGCTTGATGAAGCGTAACCTCTGGAACTCAGGCGTGTCCACAATACACTGGTGGGCCCGATTGGTCTGAATGTGGCCGTGGACTGGGTCATTATACACCTTAATAAAAGTCGACTGGGTCATTATACACCTTAATAAAAGTCGACTGGGTCATTATACACCTTAATAAAAGTCGACGGTCATTATATACCTTAATAAAAGTCGACTGGGTCATCATATACCTTAATAAAAGTTGACTGGGTCATCATATACCTTAATAAAAGTTGACTGGGTCATTATATACCTTGATAAAAGTCGACTGGGTCATTATACACCTTAATAAAAGTCGACTGGGTCATTATACACCTTAATAAAAGTCGACTGGGTCATTATACACCTTAATAAAAGTCGACTAGGTCATTATACACCTTAATAAAAGTCGACTGGGTCATTATATACCTTAACAAAGAATATACTAGATAATTATAAACCTTAACAAAAATCTACTGGGTCATTATAAATCTAAAAAAAAAATCAATCTTCACTCAAGTTATAATACATGAAAAGATAACCATTATTAAGTCTTTAAACCTGAATAAAGAAATCATATCTTTAATCGAAGTTGTGATACATGAAAACTTAACGAAAAAATGTGAAAAAACAATCAACCTTTAGAGTTTCTTGTTCCTTTTGTCCCAAGTTTTCCTCACGAACCTGAACTATGTCCAAGTAATTTTTGAATCTAAAAGATCTTATAAAGTTAATATTATTAGAACAAGAACTATGTACAAGCAAACTTTGATTCTAAAAGATCTTATAAAGTTAATATTGTTAGAACAAGAACTATGTACAAGCAAACTTTGATTTTAAAAGATCTTATAAAGTTAATATTGTTAGGACAGGAACTATGTCTAAATAATCTTTGATTCAAAATATATATTAAGCAGCAGGTGATGTTAAGACAGGAAAATAAAGAAATGTTACCCCTTCAGATACAGTCCACTAATGTTTACCCGAAAAATTATTTAATTTGTAGTGAAACTAAAATTTCTCTTTAGGGGTATTAAATATTTTTTTCTTGAAGATAATGATTATAAAAAGCGTATGTTTCTTTTAAAACATAAAGAGGTATTCAGGTACTACGCTATTCTGTTTATCGTGGTCTATTTTTAGAAGTTTAGGTCTTCTTACTCAGGTGGTTCCGATTTAGCTTTAGCCTTTTCTATGGTGAACGACCGTAAATCATCGGCTGGAATAAAATCAATCAGTTGACATTATTTAACTTACATTTTTATGTTATAATATTTGACCTAGTTGAACTTACAGCTTTATGTTATAATATTTCTAAAAATAAGGATATTTTTCTATGTAGCTTACCGTTTTTAAATTGCTCTATTAACTCATCTGGTACTTTCAATGTTTTCATCTTTTCCTTGCATAGTTCTAAATTACTTTGTTGAGAGGTCATGGCAGCAGTGTTTGGCCTTTAAAAAGACTTTTAAAAAGTGTTGCTTATGTGTGTGATATTGATTGACTCAAAAATAATAAATAGTAGGCCTAGTATCATACTTAGTGATAGGTAGCTAACCTAGGCTGAAGATAAGTGCTGAAAACAATCAAAACAAGATACCAAAAGAATCAATATTTGGAATTTTTCTAATTTTCCTTTATAATTGGGTTTGAGTTAAGTGATAGGTTAATTTTTTTTACTTTTCGGATAGCTGAAAGTTGAGATGCGCCATCTTAAATCACGTGGACTTTATTTTTTATTTCTAATCTAATTTACCCGAACGCTCATCTTGAAATAAGAGGTATGAGTGGATAAGTTACAAACGAAATGGCTATTTAAAGTAAATTAAACGTTACATTAGCAATACCTCTCGAATTTATATGAAATGTCACATTAAAATATCCTGAACATTAAGAAAACAAGCCGGCCTAACTATCATATAACACAGTGCATATTTAACAATCAGGAAGTGAAATGTCACACCAGCAAGTAGTGACATGTCACAGCAACAAGTAGTGACATATCACAATAGCAAGCTTACAGAAGCTAAACCTGCCTATTTAACATGAGGTAACACTGTGTGTTGCACCTATTCTATAAAAATCGATTCTCAAGCAGGTCGATATACAATCAATCAATAACCAATCATTAGTCAATGAGCTTGGCAAGAACTTATTGGTAATACTTTTGACATATTGAAACAATAAGTCAGACGAAGGTTGAGGCAGTACATGAATGGGGCTTGAGACTGTTGTATTCGCTCGTGAAGTTTTAAAACAGTGGAAAAGTAAATTGAATTTAAAAAACACAGATCCATAGCATTAATAAACTGTACATACATTTTTCAATATAAATACATAAATATAATATTTAACAAATATGTTTCTATTTTTAGATCTTGTCGCCTCGAAGTTTATATTTCAACTAGATGAAAACACTCAAGCTTCACAATATAGTTATGTTTAGTATAATAATATCATAATTGGATTCACTTTTTTTAAACCGAACAAAACCATGCGATTATAGTTCAACTTTGATAATATTCCGTGCATAACGTTGCATGATAGTTTTAAAATCAATAAACTCAATAGCCGGCCTTACTGAGGCTTTCCCGTACATTCAGCCGTAACGTACCGTTATCGATCATTGTTGGTTAAAAAAAACACATTTGAATAATGCACAAACCTTACACGGTTGCAAGTAAACGAATCGTTAAAGTACTGTGTAGTTTATCTCTCTGTGTGACACAAAACCCTGACATACGCTACTTTATTTATATTGGTGTCATGCATAGATGACATAAAGCTTTTTAGACGATTTTTAGCTACCCTAAATTTTTTCTTTTTAAGTTACAAAAACAGTTTTCTAAAACTGTATCTAAGATATAAAAGTGTGACGTCATACTATCTGACCCCTTCCCCCCTCATCACCCATCACCGCGAAATTACGAATAAGAATGTAACGTCATTTATGGACAATTACATTGGGGAAACGCATACACTCGTACGCTTTAAGACCATAGGCTAGATAATACTAAGTTAATCTAATCCCTCGACGTGTGCATTCGTATGAGTGGCCATCACTATGACTAGGCGAATTTATTATTCACTAGTCAGCCAAATCTACTTAAATTCAGCTTTTCTAACCTCGAAAGAGAATTAATGTTTAAACACTTGATCTAAAGTTCTATACGTTTATTTGGGAACAGTTACTCTTCTAGGAGAGACAATTTCAAAATCAAACAACTGCTACCCCGTAGTTTGTTCTTGGTTGAACAAAGGCTATGGAAGCAAATCCAAAAGAAAAGCAGTCTGAAATCGTAGTCAATGGCCTCAATGGTACATAACCTGTTGACACGTATAATTAATTGTGCTGGAGGGGATCCCCTGCTACACTAAAATTAAGAACAAAAAGAAGATAGAAGATTTGCTTTTGAAAGCAAGGGTTAGTGTGCCCTAGTGTTGTGAAGTTGATTAGATTTCTGCTTGTTTTTTTTTTTTAATTTTTTTTTCGGGCAAGTGTCCATTCGGGCAAGTGTCCATTCGGGCAAGTGTGTGTCCATTCGGGCAAGTGTCCATTCGGGCAAGTGTCCATTCGGGCAAGTGTCCATTCGGGCAAGTGTCCATTCGGGCAAGTGTCCATTCGGGCAAGTGTCCATTCGGGCAAGTGTCCATTCGGGCAAGTGTCCATTCGGGCAAGTGTCCATTCGGGCAAGTGTCCATTCGGGCAAGTGTCCATTCGGGCAAGTGTCCATTCGGGCAAGTGTCCATTCGGGCAAGTGTCCATTCGGGCAAGTGTCAATTCGAGAAAACGTCTGGCCCCCATGTTAGACTACGCCGTCATTATGTCGCTTTTACTCTCCTTTATTGATCAGAATTTATTGGTGTTTGGTAGACCTAGATCTCTTAATCCACACTGAACTTTCATGACAACAATTTTTCCTTCTACCAGCCAAACCCAGGGTTCACCTCAAACCTTCATATTATTTTATTGTCTTTACTGTTTTGAAATGTCATGTGAACAAATATTGAAAAAAATAAAAATTAACCAGCGGAAGTAAAATTGTGCTTTTCATTTATTAAATAAAATGTTATTTACAATAACGTTTGCGCATTTGAAAAGTGTAAGTCTTTTATGTTAGTACACGTTTTTAGTAGCATTATGAGTTACAAAACACGTTTTTAGTAACATTATGAATTACTAAACTGAAACAGCCAATATTAACATTTTCATAAAAGTGATGTTAGATACACACACGAGTTGAATGTAATAAATTTTCATTTGATCAAAAATGTTAATAGATCTAATACATTAATTTATGAACACATTTTCACGTACGCGATATTTTAGTAAAAAAGAAGAAAGTTTTTTGCATATCAATTTACAAATTAGTTTGTAAAGCACATAATATAGACTACATTATTAGAACACGATCTAATCATACAATACATAAATCTGTATTTGTCAATGACTGAAAGTAATCATTGCTTCAAATTATATTAAAATATATATTAATACGTATTATTACAATCAGAACTTGGTAAAATTGTATTACAGCATTTTATTCAAAATGTATTGATTGTGATTTTATATAAATATTTTACACACAAAAGCTAACACAATAAACTGATTGCAAGTTTTGGCTTGGTCTCCAAATCTTCAAAAATGTTTAGACGCATTCATAGAGCGAATAATTTGCTTGGCAAGTTCTTTTGTTGATTTATTCTTAATATCTCTCGCCAGAAAATCATTTATCAAAAAATCTATGTTATCAATGCTGAAATTTTCCAGTGATTGCTAGAAAAAAAAAAGAAAAACAAAAACTTAAGAATTGCAGTTTATACCTCTGTTTACTTACAAGTATTTAAATATAAGAAATAAATCAAACTTTAAAACGAGGCACTCAACGAGCAAAAATTTATAATGTTAACACATTCTGAATCGTTGCAATAAAAGTGTTTTAAATAAAAAAAATTAGTTTTAGAAAAACCGCGAAATCTTTTGTTTATCATAAACTTCTGGATTTCATTGTTATAAAATAACCCGGATTATCTCAGTATATATATATATATATATATATATATATATATATATATATATATATATATATATATATATATATATATATATATATATATAGATGTTTATAATAAAATTTTATTTTACATTTAATTTCTTAAAACTATATTTTAAAAATAAAGTGTTGCCCAGTTAAAATTCTTTTACCTTTTGTTTAATTTGATCACTTTGCCATTTTCGATACCACGTTTCACTGGCGTCTGCGATGGTTTTTCTTTTCTCAATGTCCGACGTTTTACTATATACACGAATTTCCATTTCAACAAATGCCACGGGCGTTAAGATTCTGCTGGTCTAGAGATAGAGAATAATTTAATATGATGCTTGACTTGTGTCACGACAAGCCGAGTATAGGTTTAGACACTCAAGCTTTTATCCAGGATAGCAATCAAACTGTCACCCGCTTCCAATCTATTTTTCTCAATGCGAAATATTACTATCTATATGCATGTAGATACTTAACGTATTATAAAAAAAAACTTTTGCAGTTACTGAATTTATCAATCGACGTTTTAATAAAATAGAATACGGTAGCCATGGTGTTAAACGTTATTAAGTAGTTCAGTTTTAGTTCATGAACACACACACACATACACACACAAACCCACACAAACACAAACACACACACACACACACACACATATATATATATATATATATATATATATATATATATATATATATATATATATATATATATATATATATATATATATATATATATATCATATATGCATACAAACACAAACTTGAGTTTCTAACTGGGTAGACGATGTCTGTTAAATACTTACTTCATCTCTTGTAAAATGTCGAGCTTGATTGGGCGTTTTCTTTGAATAAACTTTCAAGTTTTGAATTGGGTTCACTTCTCTCATTCCAAAATCCATGAATACAATCTGTTGACATTATGAAAGAATGAAATGAACACACAGTAGCGTCTAATCCAAGTAGCTTACAGCCTGCTATAGCTTAAACAATCTGTTCACATCTTACATATGTAGCATCTGCCCGCGGTTTAAATATTGATGCACCTCCAGATGTATGACAGTTATTTTATATTACACTTTAAGTTTTGTTCAAATGGGAAAATTCGGTGAAAACGTAAAACTACAATATTTTCTTATCAATAGGTTTTGACTGTAGATGTAATCTGTAATATTAAGTGACAACTGGTGACATTTTTGAATGTACCTTCTGTTAATAATTTCAGTTTTTATTTCAAGATACAATTCATGTTATTAAGACATAGTTCTTATAACTCTCACTGTCTCGAAATTAATGCAAAGTACAAATCAACCCACACAAAATGGGATTAGGTCATTATTACATGATTTTTAAAAATCTAAATGTGGTGATAAGCAAAAAATCACAATAAAAGTGTTACAATCGTTAGAAGATTTACATCTTCTGCTATAAAAATTGTTTTTAAGTTTGTTTAACGTATTTAACTCAAAGTTGTGAAAATCCTACACATTACATTTATGTACAGTAAGTCTATCAAAAATAATATTGCTTACATGTTTAAGGAAGATTTAAAAAAAAACAACTAAACTTTCATGTTATTGAAAATGAACTGTTGATTTTATCAAAATTTCTGTTGAAAAATTTATAATTACTGTTTGATAGAAATAATCTAGAATTTCATTTTCAAATAGGCCTACGTTTCTTTTCATCATTCTACTTACGAAGTAATTGAGATCACTATAACACAACATTTTTTATGCTTAATATTGCACTAAAAGTTCGTAAAACAGAAAATTTAAAACGCTGTAACCTTCGCCACTAAATCTTTTCGATCCAAAGGTGAATCTTTCTTCTTATACTGTAACACAAACGTCTCAATGCTCTCTTCCAAATTTGTTTTCTCCTTTAAGTAAATATTAAATGACAAACATGAAAACAACTTTATATAATTTTTAAGCAGCCTGTTTTATGAATTAATTATTAAACTAATTATGGACATTTTATTAAACGTTGAAGCGATTTGTACCGATATTTATCAAATTAGTTATTACAAGTAGCTCGTTAAGGACCATAACCCCCCCCCCCCCCCTTCCTTCCCCCCCCCCCCCTACGTTTAAAATCGTTGGCTCTGCTTGTAAACATTTAGAGTGAACACAGCTCACTAAAACCATGTAGGGGTGGGGAGGTAGGGAGAGCGTTTGCAGCTTGTTTTCTAACGGCTCGAAGAGGAGAATTATATATATAGATTATCATAATGGTACACATGATCGTTTAATGTTTTAATAATCATGAAACAGCACTCATCTTACATTTCTTCTCATGATGTGAGTCGTTTGTTTTTCCCATACACATGTGTAGAGGTCCCGTTTAAAAATTCTATGTATTATTTCTCTTGCTTTATTGAGCTCTGAATCGCTTGCTGTGTCTGAATCATGGTCATAAAGAATCTTAAATAAAACGTTGTCGGTCAGCTGATGGTAGGCCTCAATGTCCGTTATACAGCTGGATATCGAATGTTCTTTCCTGCAAACATTCTCAAATTTCAGTGAAAAATTTGTCGATAATATATATATATATATATATATATATATATATATATATATATATATATATATATATATATATATATATATATATATATATATGTGTGTGTGTGTGTGTGCGTGCGTGTGTGTGTGTTAGTGTGTGTGTTAGTGTGTGTGTGTGTGTGTGTTTGTATGTTATTTTCGATATCTCTAACTGAAGTTACCCGTTAGTCCCTATAAACTTCACGTGTTTGTCTGCAAGTATCAAGGCGTCAGTTAACCTGTGGAAATATTTTTTATAGACTTAATTGTCTATTAAATGAAAAAGATCGTTGCTATTTACTCACACTAGACGTCTAAAAAAACTACTAAAATTAAGAAAAAGAAAAAACAAACTGGGTGTAAGATAAACCATTTTAAACATTTATGGAAGATTTGAGCCTGTTAACTGTTAACCATTCTTAGATAAATGATACTTGGTAAGAACCTAGTTGATATATTAATTTCCTCGTAAATCCGAATGAGATTTATGGCTTAAAGTTTGTATTAGTAAAGCTACATCTATGTATATTTTGTTAATAAAACTGAATATATGTGCATAATACACGATGCTGCTTGGAATTGGAAAAACGTTTAATCGCATACATGTGTTAGCCACGTCATAAAATTAAAGTTTACAAGATCTCTAACGACCCTTTTTGATGAAAGAATATCAGTAAGCTACTTAAGGAAATCAATGTTTACATGATCTCTAGACCACAATTCACTTTCTGTTGGTAAGCAAATTTGTGCAGTGTGTATCTGGTGTGGAACATGTTGTAGAGATTAGATATTTCCTGAAAAAAATATAAAACATTAGTTTATAGTTTCCTAGAAAAAACCAAACACGATAAAGTGATTTGTTTTTTAACACTCGTACGATAAGATACTACCAATAAGAGTCTAATAGTATGGACAAAATTAGTTTCTAGTAAACAACCATTAAGTATTCTAGATAGACAAAAAATGAAAAATAAGGTTAAAATGTGTGATATTTTGTAGTAAAGATGAACATAACTTAGCTGACTTAAAGAAAATTTCTATGCATATGTCTAAAACAAACCTTATCCCTAACACAGATCTGCATCTCTCCGTTGTAATCGATGACTTTAGCAAACATCATGAACCTTTTGTAGTCAAAGTTGATGTTAAATCCAAGATGGTGGCAGTCTCGGGCTAAAGAATCCCACTTGTTGACGTCAATACAGTTACGTTTATTGCAGACAATCTGGTATCAAGTAAGAAAATAATAGACGCTGCTGATGTTTGTTGTTTGGTATGTTCATCTTCCATTACACTATTTGTTTTAAAATTTAAATAACATAAAAAAGAAATAATTGTGAAATAAAATCCTAACGTACCTCGTACAAAAACGATTTATCTTCTTTTCTTCCACGGTATGGCCAACCCTATAAAATATCTTCAAAAATTAGTTTTCTGGTTTCAACTACTTTAACCTATAAATCATGTAGAAAAAGTAGTGCTTTAAAAATCAAGAGTAGAAATGTTTTCGTTACAAATAGACGTTGTAATATACAACAAACATCATTGAATAAATTATTTATATTATTGTGTGGAGGGGGTTAAAAATTTTTACCTGACCTTGCTGATGTAGCTTATGATGTCCTCATCTGCTCCCCCATCTATTGCTTGCTACACCTCCTATATCCAATATCTACGACACCATTACACAGCTTAAACCATTTAAATAAAAAACCTACCTGTGATCCAACTATTTCCATTGGTCCTCCGATCATCTCTTTAATAAAGATTTTGTCAGTTTCATCAATGCCGTATTTGCTTAGATCAGCAAGTACATATATTTCATCTAACAGCTGAACCGCAACTTTTTCGTGCTATATTACATGAAAAGAAATGGATAAAAATAAACTCATTGTGTAAAATTTTAAAAAAGATTTATGAATAGAAAAATATAAAGAAATATTATCACTAAATTGATATATATATAGAATCTTTTACATGATAATTTATAACGCAGTTTGTGATTTAATATTTAATTTTTTATATTCGAATGGTATAAGCCAATTTACAATCTTAATTAAAAATAAACGTTATTTCAATCTATTTAAATTTAATTAAAGTACTAATCTTCATCTGTTTAACGTGGCACAACTAGTAAAAAAAACCAACTTACATTTAAATCAGTATTTATGTTAATTGTGGGCAGAAACACTTTGTCAAACACATGGGAGAACGGACCATGGCCTAGACAATATTCGTGAAAATAGGATTGCTAATACCAATACAAGTAGCCTACATTCTTTAATAAATTATTAAAAGAAATTATATACGCAATTAGCTTATAATATAAACACGTCCTTAATGAATTATTCAAAATAGCTGTGATATAGTTATGTTCAAATACAAAATGTTTAATGATCTTATCTAATCTAGGAGGTGCAATAGAAATTCTATCAAATGTTTTGTACAAGACTTTTGTTTCAGATTGTCTCGACACATGATTAATTCCTTAAAACAGAATTTTCAGCCGACAAATGATGGTATAGCTATGTTAAACCCAGTCATAATCATATATACAAATACATACACACACACTTATATATATATATATATATATATATATATATATATATATATATATATATATATATATATATATATATTTATATGTATAATATATATATATATATATATATATATATATATATATATATATATATATATATATATATATATATATGTATATATATATAGATATATAGATATATATATATGATTATGAATGGGTTTAACATAGCTACACCATGTGTTCCTATCTAATGTGTGTTCATGAAGTATAGCTCTTACCTATGTCATGACAAAGTCCGGCAATCTCTACACACAAAATATCTTTGTCTGTAATGTTTAGCTCTGGCTGATTGTTTTGTAATTGCCTTGCAAATTTACCAGCCAAGTAATAGACACTGAAAGAATAAATACGTTTTGCTGAGTTTCTCACCAATGAAGTATAATAAATATAAGTGCTAAGAATTCTATTGATGTTTTAAAAACAAAAGGAGCATGATAACTCTAGTCTGCTCACTTAATCTAAGTGATTAATTTTATCTGCTAAAAACTGAACTACCCCAGGGAATGTTCGAATCTGTTATGTGCCGCTCCTGGGTAGATGTAGTAGACCATGCCCAGCTGTTTGATGAACCTGAGACGCTGGAAGATGGGCGTGTCTATGATGGCCTGGCATGCTGGGTTTACCTCAATATGGCCGTGGATTGGGTCGTTGTAGACCTAGAAATAGCAGCGAATCTTTAGCATTACTGGAAAATGGAAACAAAATTCATTTAAATCAAGGATTAAATATATATATATATATATATATATATATATATATATATATATATTCTGAAAATGTTTTGTCATTGATTGCAAACAATTCTCGTTTTCTCAATTAAATATTCCATTATGAATTATAAATTATATGCTATACTAAAAGACAGTGAAGATATTTAAGAGCTAAGCTATTTACTTTCATAACTTTTGATTTCAAACTTGTGCTTGTTAGTTCTTCGAAAATCTCTTGTAAGCTCAAGCACTCTTGAAACCTTTAGACATATTTTTATTCAATTTTTTATTAAAAAGAAAACAAGTTTAGAGATAATTTTAAAAATCTATCTGCAATGTATTAAGAGTGCATTAAACTTGTTAGGACTGCTTATTTTTTTTACAAGCATAATGTAAGTGTACTTTATTTAAAACACATACGATATTCCCTTTGCCATTAGTATTTCCGCTGATAAACGAGGAATGTGCTTGCCTTCAACTTTCTCTTCTAAATAAATGGTTTAAAAATAATTATGTTTCGTCAGACAAAAATTCATTATAAATGTAAAACAATACTTTCATAAATAGACTTAAAGTACATTTAAAATGAGTTATACCTGTAAGTATCTCAACAACCTTTTCTGGTATCCCATTTTGATGTAAGAACGTCGCCAGCTGCCCAACACCCCAACCCATGAAGTCTTTGGTTTCTTCTGGAGAAATTTCCATTGGCTTCCTAAAATCTTGAGGCGGGTTCACTGTGGTATCTTGTGGCGGGTTCACTGACTTACTGGTATCTTGTGGCGGGTTCACTGACTTACTGGTATCTTGTGGCGGGTTCACTGACTTACTGGTATCTTGAGGCGGGTTCACTGTGGTATCTTGTGGCGGGTTCACTGACTTACTGGTATCTTGTGGCGGGTTCACTGACTTACTGGTATCTTGAGGCGGGTTCACTGACTTACTGGTATCTTGAGGCGGGTTCACTGACTTACTGGTATCTTGAGGCGGGTTCACTGACTTACTGGTATCTTGAGGCGGGTTCACTGACTTACTGGTATCTTGTGGCGGGTTCACTGACTTACTGGTATCTTGTGGCGGGTTCACTGACTTACTGGTATCTTGTGGCGGGTTCACTGATTTACTGGTGTCTTGTGGCGGGTTCACTGACTTACTGGTATCTTGTGGCGGGTTCACTGACTTACTGGTATCTTGTGGCGGGTTCACTGATTTACTGGTATCTTGTGTCGGGTTCACAGACTTACTGGTATCTTGTGGCGGGTTCACTGACTTACTGGTATCTTGTGGCGGGTTCACTGACTTACTGGTATCTTGAGGCGGGTTCACTGACTTACTGGTACATTGAGACGTTGGCAAGGTTTGTGTTTCCTTTTTCTAAATAAAATTATTTTTAATTTATAAGTGTAATTAATGTATATCATCCCACGGTATGTTTTTTTGTTATAAATATTACAATCAATTAAATAATAACAAAAATAGCACAAATAAAATTCATGTAATTTATAACATTATCGTTTAGAGAAAACGGAGTCAACGGCTTGGAGAAAATCCCGTCTAACAATATGATTAAGAACGAAGAAGAAGAAGCTGCTAACGTACCATCACAGGTTCTTTAACATTTGTTTTCAAGTTCTCTAAAGCATTGATGAAATCTTGAATTAATGTTCTGTTTGATTAGACATGTATTGAAAAATTAACGTTGTTTTCATATGCGTATAACAAACAAGTATAAAAACACCTATTAGTTGACGTGCTATTTAGATTCAAATACTAACCGTAGTTTTCCATCAATTGCGTCTGCGATGTCCGTTTCCTCCGATAAAATTTGTCCTTAAAGTACAACAAAATATACTCAACTAAAATATTGTAGTTTGCTAAAAATAACTATATTAAGATATTTAGTTTAGATATTAAATTTTACTTAAATGTTAAATAAATAATAATTCTATCTGATACAAACTCTCAAACTGAGAAGAGTGCGAGTCACTGCTTGGAATTTTAACAAAATGCTGATAAATCATTCAATTCATACGCGTTTTATTTAATGTTTTAAAAAGTAAAACTCAAGTATCCAACACAACAAATATCTTTATATCTCTGATCGTTTTACAAAGTTTAGATTTTCTTTTAGAACAATTAACATATAAATAGAATAACACTTTACATACTCAAAAACGTTTGAATATCTGAAATTTGATTGTGTGTGTCATGTTGTTTGATTACATGCTTGGATGAAATTATAATTTTTTTTCCATTTCCATTCAGAATATTTTTCTTGATTTCAGACATCTGCAACGATAAGGGAAAAACACTGACTAATTTACTACATTACATAAAAGTGCATTTGCATTTTCCTGGAAAATTTCAATTTAAAAATATCTCTGCAATTATTGTTGCCATACAAGATTTAATGGCGTTAGAAAAAAAAAAACGTAATTATTAGAAGTGTATTTATTTGTTTTAAAAAATATATATTATTTTACTTGAATGTACTTTTAGGTAACAGTGGTGCAATAAAAAATATTCCCTGTTTTTCTTAAATGTAAACAAGTATCAATTTTATTTAAACGATCTTTATATTAAAATGTATTATTATTTTAACTGGTCGAAGTTTATTATCATTTGAATAATGTTTTACTTTCAGTATAGTGCTTTCAATCAATAAACTGAATCCGAATATAAAAAAACAACTGAAATCTAAATAAGTGTTTTGTTACCTTATAAGAATAAATTATGTTTTTCTTAGCTCAGCGTTCTTTTGAAAGACGATATTCAGTTTGTTATGCTTTGTTCCAGTGTGTAGTAGCCTAGTTCAACTGTGTAGCCTATAAATAGCTTGACATAGCTTTAAGCCTAAGCACTAAAACTATGCCCTATTTATTTTATTGATTCGCATCGATGAATGCAGCTATTTCTTTAAGCTAAATGTAAGGCTAACTCTCTGTATATGAAACCATTTTCCTAGAAAAGTTTGTTCTGGCAATAGCGTTTACCAGTCTGTGTTTCAACTGCACCACTGTTTTTACAGTTAAAAAATAAAAATATATAAACCACGCCGATTTCAGCCTTAGTTGTAAGTTTTGCGTTTTTATCTCAAATTGAATACCCCTTTTAGCAATTTTACACAAAAATGTTTTTCACTTTTTGTATTCACAACATATTAGGAGAGTATTGTCATATTATCTTATATATATATATATATATATATATATATATATATATATATATATATATATATATATATATATATAATTATATTGCTACCAATCAAATTTATTCGAATTGCAACTGTGGGATTTTATAATTCTTAAATTTATTAATAAACCTAATTTAACTCTCAATATTAAATGATATAACTTTTTTGAACAATTTTCTACCATATTGTTTTTAATAAAAAATCACACTTTAAATGTTTATTAAATGTGTTAATAAAAAAAAACAATAATACTTTTTGTTATTTCTAATTAAAAAAAAACTTTTAACTAAGCTTGGTCAGATACATATGTCTACCGATAAAACCGCATTTGTAACTCATCCCATAGAAAATAGTTCTGGGTTTAAAATGCAAACAAATGAATTAACAGATCAAAAGTTGGAATCACAGGTATGTATTTTCCAAATTGAAAGATTTAATATTTGTAAGTTTAAACATGATCCGAACCGAACAAAGAATATTTACTTGCAGTTTAGAGGATGGTTGTATTTCTAGCATATAAGGCTGCCCATTGTAAGAATAATTAGATTATATTAGATTATAATTATATAATTACATAATTATATTATTTTAGATTCAACAAGATTCTGTAATATATATATATATATATATATATATATATATATATATATATATATATATATATATATATATATATATATATATATATATATATGTAACTAGTGTAGTTACTAAAGACGATTGATAAGAACGCAATACAGTCTGTCAACTAAGACACGATCAAGGCCAAACTGGGCTGATGCAACGGATGCAGGTGGTGTGGACTGATAACGAATACAAAGCCACTGCGTAGTTGGGAAGCGATACGACAGAAGTGCGGAGTTGATAGTTATGATGCAACGGATAGAAACGATTACGAATACGAGGGATATAATAAGACTGCAGGACAGAAGAGCAGAACAGAAGTTGAAGACTGAACTGTGGAGACGTGTTGTGATTTGTGAGAATAGGTTTGGAAGCCCGAACCATGGACTCGTGTATTCTGATGTGTGAGAACTAGTGAGGACAGTGGGGGTCAGTTGGTTCATTGTATTCTATGTGGAACATTGATGCATTGCTATGTGGAGCATTTCTATTGATTCATTTAATAAAGAGATAAATGTAAACCTGCATTTCCGAGTATCTGTATTGTGGTTGATGTTGTGTGCTGGTCAAAGATAGCACAAGTAAATAGACTCGGTAACATTTGGCACTGCGAGTAAATACACTCGTTAAGGTAACATATATATATACGTTTAGACATAACTATATTTGTGTTTGTTTGATGCTTTAACTTTATACCCATTAGGCGAAGACCTCCACCATGGACAAGATGACCAATCAAACACTTTTGACATACTTGGATGAAAACAAAGTTCCAGAAGCAGTAATTACAGTTGTTAGAGGTTGTTTTATAGTTCGTGTTTTGTAAACATGTTTTACCAAATACAATTTATCTAATCAACCTATATCGGTGTGTGTTATATATAACTAATTTATTGCAGAAGAAGCTTTGGAGGGAAGACATCTGAAAAATTTAACCATAGATTTACTAATGAGCAAAGACATACCGTAAGGTTTACTATATTTAACGTTTACTCCCTTTTTACTTTAATTAATATTTACATTTATTTATGCTACTAGGCCAACTAGACTATAAGCAAACTTATTTTAATAAGCGAAAAAATATGCATTTACATAATAATGTGATCCAAATGATGGTTAATTTTGTTCTTATCATGCTACAAGGTTTGCCGATTGCTTACAACTAGTTCAACTTTACGAAAAAAACCTTAAGTCAGGAGCATCTTCTCTAAGAAAAAAGGTTGGGCATGTTTTTACATAAAAAATCATGGTTATTGTGCAATTTATTATAAATGATAAAAATTTTGCAGTATAAATAAAGTGTTGTAGTTTTGTGTTCGGTATACAATTATCTTGTAATTAGGTTATGCACAGTTGTTTTAGGTATACAATCATTCTGCATCAAACATTTGTACAATGATTCTGTATTGAAACGTTATATTGCTGTGTTAGAAATACAATGATCATGTAATTACGTCGTGCAATGAGTCTATTTTAA
Organism: Physella acuta; assembly: GCF_028476545.2. Classification (NCBI taxonomy): domain Eukaryota; kingdom Metazoa; phylum Mollusca; class Gastropoda; family Physidae; genus Physella; species Physella acuta. The sequence goes on from NW_026732796.1 coordinate 237,814, forward strand.
ATGTTTGTTCAATTGTGTTAAGTATACAATGATCCTGTGATGAAGTATTCTACAATTGTGTTAGGTATACAATGATCCTGTAATGAAGTATTCTACAATTGTGTTAGGTATACACTGATCCTGTAATGAAGTATTCTACACTTGTGCTAGGTATACAATGATCCTGTAATGAAGTATTCTACACTTGTGCTAGGTATACAATGATCCTGTAATGAAGTATTCTACAATTGTGTTAGGTATACAATGATCGTGTAATGAAGTATTCTACATTTGTGTTAGGTATACAATGATCCTGTAATGAAGTATTCTACATTTGTGTTAGGTATACACTGATCCTGTAATGAAGTATTCTACACTTGTGCTAGGTATACAATGATCCTGTAATGAAGTATTCTACAATTGTGTTAGGTATACAATGATCGTGTAATGAAGTATTCTACAATTGTGCGAGGTATACAATGATCGTGTAATGAAGTATTCTACAATTGTGCTAGGTATACAATGATCCGATCCACGGTCAAATCGAAGTGAACCCAGTGTGTCAACGTATCATCGATACGCCCATGTTCCAGAGACTGAGATTTATCAAACAGTTGGGCATGGTCTACTATGTTTTTCCAGGTGCAGCTCACAATAGATTTGAACATTCTTTGGGGTAAAATAATGTTTATCTTTTTTAATGTACATATTGTATAAAACCCAAGATGAATTTTTTAATACTTATTTATAACTTTCTTAAAATGGTAAGAGCTTGTATTTATGAACTTTTTATTTCACGTTCATAAACTTAAAACTATAAACTTTTTAATTATAAATTTTTAACAATAACAGTTTGCTGAACGTTATCATAATTACCATCGTTTTATTTAAATTTTCTTCCAGTGTTTATCATCTAGCAGGTCAGTTTGTGAGAACTTTGAGACAAAATCAACCAGAATTAAACATTACAGACACGGATGTATTGTGTGTAGAGATTGCAGCTCTTTGTCATGACCTCGGTAAGCGTGTAAAAAATATGTGTTAACTTAAATATTTGATAACGTACTTGTTCAATGTTTTTCGGGAATGACTTTTTAATTTTAGATACATTTCAGCACGTACATTGTACCGGAAATTAATTTTTAGCAATTAAGTTATTTGATTAAATCACGTATATGCGCACGTATTAAATCTCTATGAGATTTTATCTGAGTATGTTTATACGATTACACAATTGTGTGTTTTGATTCGCCATATTTTCTATAAAAATGAAAAAATTATACTGGATGAAATTATGAACACACAAGCTTTTATTATACCTTAGGTCATGGACCATTTTCTCATTTCTTTGATAACAAGTTCCTCAGAGAAATTGATCCATCGAATAAAAACAAGGTAAATATTGATTAAGTTTTCTTTTTATTAAAGTATTTTCGGGCTAAGCTTTTTTTTACGGGAGTACATGAACTCACGTCTACTTGTGGGTGTTAAGTTGTCCGCGGTTTTCACAGCACTACACGTAATTTCCAAAAAGTTTAGTGAGACGGTTTATTACGAATTTAAACTGAATGTGATCATATGTGTTTATTGACTATAATTTGTTTATTCACTATAATTTGTTTATTCACTATAATTTGTTTATTGACTATAATTTGTTTATTGACTATAATTTGTTTATTCACTATAATTTGTTTATTGACTATAATTTATTTATTCACTATAATTTGTTTATTCACTATAATTTGTTTATTCACTATAATTTGTTTATTCGATGTTTTCAAATGTTGAACTCAGCACGACATGGCAGCAGCTAAAATGATTGACAAGCTGAAGGAAATTGGAATACTAAATCTGGACAAAGACGATATAACATTTATTAAAGAGATGATTGGACCTCTTGAAATTACAGGATGTCAGGTAGGTCGATGATATTTAGCTTTTTGTTACAATTCATTATAACAATAATTTTTATAATAGTTTTATATAAACAGTCAATAAAACATAAGTTTCAGTAAACAATCTGAACTCAGTTTTTTAAATTTATTCTTAAGGCATGGCCTTATGTAGGTAGAGGAGAGGAAAAGGCGTTCTTGTACGAGGTAAATATAGATGCACTTGATGTTTAAAAATACTTTTGTCAAACATTGAGCTCAATTTGTTCTACACACTTTAATATCTAGTTAGGCTTTAAACGTTTTACTGTCGAGCTAGTAAATTAAATGCAATTGTTGTGTTGATATCAACAAACTAAAGATTGTAAATTAGATGCAAATTTTGTGTTGATACCAACAAACTAAAGATTGTAAATTAGATGCAAATGTTGTATTGATATAAACAAACTAAAGATCGTGTGCAACAAAAGGAACGGTATCGACGCCAACATCTGGGATTATTTAGCCAGAGACTGCCACCATCTTGGTTTTTACAACAACTTTGACTACAGCCGTTTTATGAAGTTTGCTCGAGTTATCGAGGAAGACGGAGAACTGCAGATCTGCATTCGGGACAAGGTACACAAAATTTAATTAACTAATTATAAATGGGACAAAATATTTTACTTTAGAGAATTTAAATTAATTCACAATATCAGAAAACAACGAACAATACTGATTTGGTACACATTTCAGGGGCTGAATGTACATTTAATTCGACCAATTTGTAAGAACAATCTTATTTCGTAGTTTTTAATGCCAACAAAATATCTGAAATGGATAATTGCACTTATAAATTTGTCTTGAATCTGTTCGAAAAAATTAAAATTGGTATTCGAAAAAAGGTGTTATTGTTTTTAAATATACACAATTTAAAATATTTAAAACGGTATAGTTTAAAGATTAATGGCAGGTTTAAATTTATTTCATGTAATGTTGTTAACTTAAGAACAGATTGCAAAAACTGATACATTGCATTAAGCAGTTCAGCCACTGTAACTTAATTTGCGCTTTTGTCTTTTAGAACCATATGTTGGTTGCATACATTTCTAATTCTTAAAAAAAAACGCTTTTTCTGAAAGAATCAAATTATTTTTAATAAACGTATCACTGTATAAGTTTAAATAAAATACACGTCAGAAATGAAATATTAATTTTAATCTGATTGGCAAATGTTAAAACCTCTCACAGGAAATCATCAACTTGTACAACATGTTTTACACCCGATACACGTTGCACAAATTTGCATACCAGCATAAGGTCAACTGTGGCATTGAGATGATGTAATAATGATTTATCTATTTATTTGTTAATATTTAAACGTGTAGACCTAATTACATATAGTTTATTTGAATAATTCTGTATTGTATTATTTATTTTTAAATTATCTATAACACAACAAAACAGGCACATTTTATCATTTTCATAAAGCTGGTGCCTATCTCTCAAGTGTAAAAAGGCGCTTTGATTCCATTTATTAAAAAATTGTTCTCTAAATGTAACAGGGTTAAAGAAGCCCTTGTCTTGGCTAACGATTCTGTCTTTATAAAAGCAAATGGGTAAGTTGTCAGTAAAGTTATGAGTAAAACTTTTAATACACTTCATTGTTTTAAATGTTTTTGGAGTTTACATGGATAATAACGTAAGAGCATTTAGATAAAATTAAAACATTGTAAAAAATTACTTTATGCGCACCTTAATATTAAAACAATGCATTTCACTCAGGACTGCTTATAAAATATCGGAGTGTATCACTGACACGGACGCATACATTGAGCTAAACGACAACATTCTATTCAAAATTTTATACCAAAAAGAAGATGACAACGATAATTTGAAAAAAGCGAAAGAGATTATTAACAGGATCTTTGGGAGGGACTTATACACGTGTGTGTGGGAAAGTAAACCAATCCAACCAGATCTATGGAAGGTAGGTCTTATAGAAAGTATTAGCATGGTTAACAGGTGTGGGAAAGTTAAACATTCCAATCAGATCTATGGAAGGTAGGTCTTATAGAAAGTAGTAGCATGGTTAACAGGTGTGGGGAAGTTAAACATTCCAATCAGATCTATGGAAGGTAGGTCTTATAGAAAGTAGGAGCATGGTTAACAGGTGTGGGGAAGTTAAACATTCCAATCAGATCTATGGAAGGTAGGTCTTATAGAAAGTAGTAGCATGGTTAACAGCATGCAGATATGGAGTAATTCAGAGATCTAACTATGAGAAATGTAATAATATAAACACGTATTTTATTTCAAATCAAAGCCTAACATTTTCGTAACTTATACAGAAAGTCAGAATCAAAAAGAAACTTTATACTTTACTGAAGCCTTTTTAAAAAAAAATAATTTTGTCAACACTGATTGTTTAAAAAAACACCCCACAAAATTTTAATTATTTAAATCAAAATACAATCAATGACAAGTTTTAAGTATCGCAGCGAAACTAACTAATGTAAATGTACTGCACAAGATTTTTAAAGAAAACATGAGCGAGCTGAGCAAGAAGGGCATTAGATTGGAAGAAAATATGTGTCAGCAGTTCGAGATTTATGGAGTAAAAATAGAGGATTTAAGAATTCAGGTAAGCTAATTTTGTATTAAAATTAAATTTCATTTGTGATAATTATATTTAAAGATTGAGCCTCACTTGGTCGTGTGACACTCAGTGCAGGAACTCAGGGTGACACCACATGAAATATGTATATGTATAGGCCTATATATACATACATATATATATATATATATATATATATATATATATATATATATATATATATATATATATATATATTATATATGTTTATTGAGTGAACGAGTGAAGGGGAATGAATGGGCGTGAATGTTGTTGTACCTGTTACCCTATTCCGTTCGTCTCTGTTCAGTTTTCGTGCTGTGAGTTGTAATAGTCCGATTGGTACCACTTTATGAAAGGGTATTGTATGAAAACGTTTGTGATTGCCTCAGTTTCGTCCAGATCTGCAATTTAGTATAGGTTAGGTCTATACTAGTTTTTAGCCACTGTAGCATAGTTTTACTAGCTTGTGTATTTTGTGTTTAGAATAGACTGCGTTAGGTGTAGATAGTGTAGATTTTATTAAATTCTTTTCGTTTCAACGAGCCTTTGTTTCATTCAGTCTTGTTTTGTAACCCGTTTGTGGTTGTTTGTCTTATCTGTTGCGCCACGCATCGGATCACCCGAAAGGCGTGACCGTGTGTTCACAACAGTATGAGTTTGTGTATGACAGCGTATTTCTGTGTGTTTTTTTAAATATTGAGCTAACTTTGTTGCGGGGTTTATAAATTCTTCAACTTTTTAGAAGGAAACCTATAATGTACATCCACATTTTATAACGAACATTAATCTGATAATATTAGGCTAGATTAACTGCTCTAATAGTAATTAATTCTTATTAAAATTATACTTCTTAATATAACTGTTAATGTAATTTATTTAAGTATAATACTGTGATATAAATTTGTGTGTTCTATTTCAAAACAGATTTTATCTCTAGAGTTTGGGATGAAAGAAGTAAATCCTGTAGAAAAACTGAAAGTTTATTCAAAGAAAACATCAAATAAAGCAGAATTTCTCTACAAAAGAGATGTAAGTTTTAAATATTCGCAGGAGAAAAGTGGAAAAATCTAACTGACTAATTAAATTTAGATGAATATTGGAAAAAGTTCTCTTGCTTACTTGTTATACAGCCCATTAAGTGTTTAATCGTAGGCTATAATCTTGTTTAAACTTTAGTCTCTAGAGTAGTATTGTACTTGTACTTTTGTTAACAATGTAGTATTGTACTTGTACTTTTGTTAACAGAGTAGTATTGTACTTGTACTTTTGTTAACAATGTAGTATTGTACTTGTACTTTTGTTAACAGAGTAGTATTGTACTTGTACTTTTGTTAACAGAGTAGTACTGTACTTGTACTTTTGTTAACATAGTAGTATTGTACTTGTACTTTTGTTAACAGAGTAGTATCGTACTTGGCCCAGAAAAGTTCAATGAGAATCAAGTGAGAGTGTACAGCGTCTCAAATGAAGACAGCAAAAAAGAGAACATAAAGCTAACATCAGAGAAATGGTTTCAGTCCATGATAAAACCAGTGAATCCTACAGTAAACAAGGAGAAACATGACGGGAAAAAGTAAAATTCACAACCATATATGAATAGATGTGTCTTTTATTGAAGTCTAAATTTGTAACTAGAATCTACGTTTAGTTGCGGAAGAAATTATTCCGAATCCTTTTCTACTGTGTGCAGTCTAGTTTGACAGTTGGGGAGTCCATTTTGATCGTCTTCCTACAGTCCAACCCATCTTCGCCTTTCTCGGCGACACTTTAAGTGTCAAATCTGTCAATTCCCTGATATTGTCTTGTAGTGATATATATATATATATATATATATATATATATATATATATATATATATATATATATATATAAGCGGGTTTATTAGTATGTTGTCATTTATTTTGTTGCGTGCGAATCTGTGAAGTGAAGTGAACGTTCAACTGGACAGCGGCCACGGAGTTTAACTTCTGGCCGAGCAGTCTATAAGGCCGAGTGACCGCTAGGGTCGTCCCTTTGTACCCCATAGCCAGAATGTAGAGCTAATTTCAGCTGAGCGGTTTCGCAGTGGTCGCTTTGCGTACCTAGTGCGTGGAGGTATTTTTTTTACATTATTTTATTGTTATATTTGGGATATGAAAGCGGCTGCCAATATGTTTCTTGTTTCCTTACTTTTTCGTATTAAACTAGATAGTAGGCATTGGCAGGTCTGGTACATACGTGGTTTGTTTTTTATTTCTGTATTTTCTGAATCCGTGCCGGTGTTGTAATTTTAGGCCACGTGGTTTAGTAAAGTTTAGTTGGATACGTTTAGGTGAGATTTCTAAACTGATGTGTTTTAATATTATTTTACTTGATTATTTTTATGCTGTATTGTTATTGTAGAATCCCCACGATAACTAAGTTTGGTTGCGTTGGCTAGTTAGTTTCTTATAGCTTTAGGATAGTGTTAATTTATTTGCCTCGAGTTTTACTTAATTGCTTTAAAATTAATATGTGTAAATTCTTTCAATGTCAGTATGTTTGTTTACACCTGCTTTGTGTCAGCCTTTATTGGAGCCTTAACTGAGTGTGTGTTTGCTTTATGCTTGCCAAGCTTTGTTAGTGTATGTTGATGTTGTAGGTCAATGGCTTTTTCTAGTCATCTTTAGCAGAAGTGATTAGTTTTTAAACATGAGTATATATTTATGTATATATTTTACGTGTATTTTATTTATGTTTTATTTTTATTTTCTCTTTTTTTTGCCTTTCTATTCAGGTTGGATTTACAACTTGGCTGGGTGTTTGGTTATGTTTGGTTAGATGTTTGTTTTGTTTTGTTTGTTTTGTTTTGTTTGTGTAGTATGTTCTATTAGTTTGATTTTTGGTAAGTAGTTCGGAAAGGTAGTAGTGGCACAAGGAGGGGAATTCTGAGGGAATGTCGAGGACAGTTTCTTCCAGATATCTCTCAGGAGAATTTTTAGTCCCCCCCCCCCAAATTTTAAATGTGTTTAGTTTGTGTGTTGAGTAGGGATTGTTCAAACACCCAGTCAGGTTGGCAGAGAGCTGTGTGTTTATTTTGTGTGTTTAGAGATGTGTCTCGGTGAGTGTACAGTGTGTTAGGCTGCACAGGATCTGGTGTGTTAGTGTGTGAGGCACAGCGATGACTCATTGAGAAGGATGGCAGTCGACCTACAAACGAAAGTTCGATCCATAGATATTTAATAGTGTCTGTGACTTATCATTCCTGTACTTGAAACAAATGGAGGAGTGGACATAGATGCCAGTTTCTTTGTGTACGGATAGGTCTCTGCATATAAGGTTCTAATCAACGGCGAACATCTCATCGTCATTCATAAAAGATTGTAATCGAGTTTCAGAGCAACCAAATATATGGAAAGGATTGTTAGAATTGTTTAAAACTTTTAGAACTTCATGGTGTTTATTAAGTACATGAAACATGTTTGAATGGCCTAATTTGAGCCCATTTTGTTATGCTAGGATGATGAGAATAGACAATGCATGAAGATAATGAAAAATCTATTTGTAAGAGTTATAAAAACATAGATTAAAATATACAAAACTTATGAGACATGCAAAAATAAAAATTAATAAATAAAACTACTAATTGAATCAGAGTCATTATAACTTTGTCACCTAATTAGACAAACACTGTCTGCTCTTCACACTTCCTTACCGTCTCTCTCTCTCAAAATATATATCTCTTGATATATACATGTACAATGTATCTATATATAATAGTATGAATATAACACAAATATGAAACTATTATGTTACATGAAAATGGGAAAAAAACCCAATGATTACTGTATTAACAGACTTTTTTTCCTTTCTATTCAGGTTGCATTTGCAACTTGGCTGGGTATTTGGTTATGTTTGGTTAGATGTTTGTTTTGTTTTGTTTGTGTAGCACGATATATTCATCACTAGACTACGCAGAATATATAGTGACAAAATATGTCTGTATACAATATAACACAATATAACACAATCAAAACCTTTTGGAAAACATATACAACTGATGAGTCAAATGACAGAAGGAAATAATTGCTGCGATGTAATTTAGTTTTGTTGTGTCGTAAAGTATTTTTAAGGCACTCGAATGTTTATTCAAACGTTAGGAAGTTTACACTAAAAAAAACCACTCGTTTAAAAAGTAGACTTCAATGATATGCCGAAACTTGGAAAAGAAACTTTATCGTGACATCACATCTTAACCCCTTCCAACAAATTCTCATAGAAAACACCAGACAATAATATACCAAGTTTTCCTTATCAAAATACTAAGACTAGTTTTAATAATTTCTGATAATAAATTGATACATTAAATTTATGTTTTTAAGCTGCACAAAAGGTTATAATGACATTCTAGTGTGTTATTGCACCCGTAGCTAATTTTACAAATCGTGTGTATATTATGTTTATGATAATAATGGTGTTATTATTTTAGGCCAATCCCTATGAGGAAGCAGAAACAAACCACCTTGGACAAGCGTGTTGAGGGGCAGGGGAGCACCCACTCTGAAGAGGGTCCTAGTTGTAAAAGATCAAGAAGGAAATAGCAATGACGTAAAGCTGTTGTGAACGTAGATTCTTCTGGCAAAACATGGTATCTGCTCTTGTCTGTATGGACAGGATGATCTTTGAAAAAGCATGACACAAAAAACTTTAATTGCAATTGGTTTGTTAACATTATCAGTAATTACGTCTTCTTGAATTGTCGTTTTGTAACTTCATTTCTTCTCTATTCCTTTTGTGAATTAGTTTAGTACATAGTAAACTTTCGTACCAATACTGTGCTTAAAACGTTCATGTAAATTTTTAAATATTCTTGTTTCCTGCTCAGAATATAAATAGCGTGTTCCTAATTTAAATAAAAGCATGACCAGGAAACTACAAAACATTTTAAATTTGTCGTTTTTTTTTCAAATTGAACAACAGTTGGAAGTTTACGAATTTCCAGCAGTATATGTATTTCAACTTTAAGAAAAATATGAATAACTTAATTATATATAATACTATTATATAAATAATTTTCAATAGAAAGTGTACACAAAATACTTGAATTTTCATTACAATTAAAATAGTTATCTCTCTTTACTAGAGCTATTATTACAATAAAGTTTCGTTATATGATTTAAAATTTGCATTTGTTTTTAATAACTTTCTATTTTTTAAAATTAAAATGCTAATATGACAAATCACATTCAAAAGACTCTGTATATGTAACACAAAGATACGAATCCATAATGCTTAAAAATTTTAGTATTTTACCAGCCCTGTAGGTATATATATTTATTTACAGTAGCAGAAAAAAATGCATTTTAAAGACTTATAAACATTATAGTATTGCAGTATAATTTTGTAACAATGAACCCTTTACCTTGAAGAGTTTGTCTAATACTACAAAACTACATAACAGTAACATATAAAATATTTCTTCTTGCATCTTTAGATCGTAATTTCTCTTTATCTTTACAATTGTTTGGAGTCTGTTGAGACTTATTAAATCAGTCAATAAAAAATATGTATTAAATAAGTCTTGTACGACAAATGCTTTTACTATTTAATATTATACCTAAAGTCAATTTGTGTTATTATTTTTTTTTTATCTAAGAGGTTTTTAAATAATTGTTTATCGAATATAGATATTTTAAATGAATTGTAATAGTTAAATTATTATCTGATCAAATTGAAAATTATATAATCTTGTATTTTGATGGGAGTCAAATTATTTAGAAAGTTGAAACAAAATAGCTGCATCAGAAGTGGGTCAAAAATTGATTCGCCACAAGCCCACAGACAGACAATGTGACCTAATTAAAATCTAATAATTACAGTTTTAATCTTTAGTGGTCCACATAAACATGATTAAATCATCTTGTTATCACTATTGTCTATAAATAAAATATTTCCTCTATTAGACCTGGGCTATTTTCTTAACATTCTTGTCAAACCACTCTCGTGATGATGAATGTATCCGCTCACTTTTCCGGTCGTCTTTACTGCAGCTGAAAACTCGCACAATCACCTCACTAAACTTGCTGGGACTAAGTATGGTACTGACCTGAAAACAACGTTAAACAAAATCCATTGTAGTATTTCATACACACATGTATGTTGAGCGTTTCGTGAGTAAAACAAGCTGAATATATGTGTGAATCAAATTACCATTTGAATGCTGGCAGACCTGAAACAAACAAAACGATAACTCACATGTTCGCTCCTCAGTTGTGTGCCCCTGTTAATGTCGTCCTTATGGTAGACGTTAAGCCTCTCTGTTGGGTTGTTTTTGTTCATGCCAAAGTCCAAGTGAGCTATCTGTGTTGTAAGATAATTTTAATGGATACGTGCTGAATTTTTAAAATTCTATCATGTCTTGAATGTTATCTATGCGTTTTTTACAGACTGAAATGATCATAAAAGCGATGATAATTTGTCAAACATCGTGTATAAACATTTTAAAAATGGAAACCTACCCCGACTACAAAATCGTCAATTTGTAGATCTGAATTAGAACTGTCCGCAATTTCTTTTATTTCTTTTTGAATTTTCGCTTCAGCAATCTAAAATGAATAAAGATAAGAATACATGGGGAAATAATTACACTAGAGCTCAGCGTATACTGCATACATTGAAAGGACTTTGATTTTAGACTATTCTTTGTAACTAAGCTTTTACACCAATTCATTGAAGGGGCGTTGGTTTTAGAGCATGTAACTAATCTTAAGTTTGTAAAACAAGAAGCTTTATTAAATTATTCATATGAAAATACGTAAGTTCATGGTCAGGCTAAAACAAACTGTGAATAAACACACCGTAGACAATTCCTCGGCAGCAACAGGGTAACTCTCGTAGACAGTCTTGTAGAGATCCCTCTTGAAGATTCTGTTGATCAAATCACGTGACTCTTTCAGTCTGGGGTCTGGGCTGTAGAGGATCTTAAAGAGGACGTTGTCGGTCAGTTGTGAGAAGGCTTCCATGTCCTGGCTACACTCGGACATTCGGTACTGTCTGGTTAGAGATTTACACACCCCATTAGACAACCAACCTGATTTCAAGTATAACAGTGACAACCCAAGTCATCGTTGGTAAACAACCCTCCTTACAAGTATAACAGTGACAACCCAAGTCATCGTTGGTAAACAACCCTCACAAGTATAACAGTGACAACCCAAGTCATCGTTGGTAAACAACCCTCACAAGTATAAAAGTGACAACCCAAGTCATCGTTGGTAAACAACCCTCACAAGTATAACAGTGACAACCCAAGTCATCGTTGGTAAACAACCCTCACAAGTATAAAAGTGACAACCCAAGTCATCGTTGGTAAACAACCCTCACAAGTATAACAGTGACAACCCAAGTCATCGTTGGTAAACAACCCTCACAAGTATAAAAGTGACAACCCAAGTCATCGTTGGTAAACAACCCTCACAAGTATAAAAGTGACAACCCAAGTCATCGTTGGTAAACAACCCTCACAAGTATAAAAGTGACAACCCAAGTCATCGTTGGTAAACAACCCTCACAAGTATAAAAGTGACAACCCAAGTCATCGTTGGTAAACAACCCTCACAAGTATAAAAGTGACAACCCAAGTCATCGTTGGTAAACAACCCTCACAAGTATAAAAGTGACAACCCAAGTCATCGTTGGTAAACAACCCTCACAAGTATAACAGTGACAACCCAAGTCATCGTTGGTAAACAACCCTCACAAGTATAAAAGTGACAACCCAAGTCATCGTTGGTAAACAACCCTCACAAGTATAAAAGTGACAACCCAAGTCATCGTTGGTAAACAACCCTCACAAGTATAAAAGTGACAACCCAAGTCATCGTTGGTAAACAACCCTCACAAGTATAACAGTGACAACCCAAGTCATCGTTGGTAAACAACCCTCACAAGTATAAAAGTGACAACCCAAGTCATCGTTGGTAAACAACCCTCACAAGTATAAAAGTGACAACCCAAGTCATCGTTGGTAAACAACCCTCACAAGTATAAAAGTGACAACCCAAGTCATCGTTGGTAAACAACCCTCACAAGTATAAAAGTGACAACCCAAGTCATCGTTGGTAAACAACCCTCACAAGTATAAAAGTGACAACCCAAGTCATCGTTGGTAAACAACCCTCACAAGTATAACAGTGACAACCCAAGTCATCGTTGGTAAACAACCCTCACAAGTATAAAAGTGACAACCCAAGTCATCGTTGGTAAACAACCCTCACAAGTATAAAAGTGACAACCCAAGTCATCGTTGGTAAACAACCCTCACAAGTATAAAAGTGACAACCCAAGTCATCGTTGGTAAACAACCCTCACAAGTATAAAAGTGACAACCCAAGTCATCGTTGGTAAACAACCCTCACAAGTATAAAAGTGACAACCCAAGTCATCGTTGGTAAACAACCCTCACAAGTATAAAAGTGACAACCCAAGTCATCGTTGGTAAACAACCCTCACAAGTATAAAAGTGACAACCCAAGTCATCGTTGGTAAACAACCCTCACAAGTATAAAAGTGACAACCCAAGTCATCGTTGGTAAACAACCCTCACAAGTATAAAAGTGACAACCCAAGTCATCGTTGGTAAACAACCCTCACAAGTATAAAAGTGACAACCCAAGTCATCGTTGGTAAACAACCCTCACAAGTATAAAAGTGACAACCCAAGTCATCGTTGGTAAACAACCCTCACAAGTATAAAAGTGACAACCCAAGTCATCGTTGGTAAACAACCCTCACAAGTATAAAAGTGACAACCCAAGTCATCGTTGGTAAACAACCCTCACAAGTATAAAAGTGACAACCCAAGTCATCGTTGGTAAACAACCCTCACAAGTATAACAGTGACAACCCAAGTCATCGTTGGTAAACAACCCTCACAAGTATAAAAGTGACAACCCAAGTCATCGTTGGTAAACAACCCTCACAAGTATAAAAGTGACAACCCAAGTCATCGTTGGTAAACAACCCTCACAAGTATAAAAGTGACAACCCAAGTCATCGTTGGTAAACAACCCTCACAAGTATAAAAGTGACAACCCAAGTCATCGTTGGTAAACAACCCTCACAAGTATAAAAGTGACAACCCAAGTCATCGTTGGTAAACAACCCTCACAAGTATAGAAGTGACAACCCAAGTCATCGTTGGTAAACAACCCTCACAAGTATAAAAGTGACAACCCAAGTCATCGTTGGTAAACAACCCTCACAAGTATAAAAGTGACAACCCAAGTCATCGTTGGTAAACAACCCTCACAAGTATAAAAGTGACAACCCAAGTCATCGTTGGTAAACAACCCTCACAAGTATAACAGTGACAACCCAAGTCATCGTTGGTAAACAACCCTCACAAGTATAAAAGTGACAACCCAAGTCATCGTTGGTAAACAACCCTCACAAGTATAAAAGTGACAACCCAAGTCATCGTTGGTAAACAACCCTCACAAGTATAAAAGTGACAACCCAAGTCATCGTTGGTAAACAACCCTCACAAGTATAAAAGTGACAACCCAAGTCATCGTTGGTAAACAACCCTCACAAGTATAAAAGTGACAACCCAAGTCATCGTTGGTAAACAACCCTCACAAGTATAGAAGTGACAACCCAAGTCATCGTTGGTAAACAACCCTCACAAGTATAAAAGTGACAACCCAAGTCATCGTTGGTAAACAACCCTCACAAGTATAAAAGTGACAACCCAAGTCATCGTTGGTAAACAACCCTCACAAGTATAAAAGTGACAACCCAAGTCTAAACAATCTATATTACTATGGCTGACCTAAATTGGCATTAAAAAATGTTCATTTCACAAAAGTGTTCGTTTATTCAGAAAAACCACAATACTGATTACATTTTTTAATTTAACATCATATAGAATGTAGATGACTTTTACCCTCATATATGGCCTTCGTGCCTACAATTGTTAACGTTTTTTTGAAATAAATTTGAATAAATTCGAATTTGAATAAATTTGAAATTTGAATATTGTTTGTGATATAATTAATCTTTTTTTTGATATAGTAGCATACCAGTAAAAATAATAAGGCATTGTATCGTAGTGTTAATAGCGTGGTAAGGTCTGCGATCTGCCACTGACGGTACTTTTTCTCTCTGACATACGTGTTGCACGGGGAACAAAGTGTCGACCATGTGTGCAACAGTTTATGTTGTATGTGAATGTGTATGTGCCTAATTAGTACCAGCAAAAATATTACATCTAACTTACCTCTGTAAACCTTGGAAGAATATAAAGTCATTGGCCTTCAGCAAAGCCGTCTTCACCCTGATGGTAAATGTGTAGGTGACATCGTTCATATATTTTAATAACGCAATTTTGAATGCTGAGAATACAATTAGATAGACATATTAAACCGTTTTTAGTTGGATGGGTGTCTCTTACTTACATGGCTTCGATAGCACATTTGACCTTGTGTTGGTACGCTTGCTTGTGTAAGTTGAATCTGGTGTAAAACATGTTGTACAGATTCGACATTTCCTGCAACATACAACAGATTAATTGGTGTAAAACATGTTGTACAGATTCGACATTTCCTCCAACATACAACAGATTAATTGGTGTAAAACATGTTGTACAGATTCGACATTTCCTACAACATACAACAGATTAATTGGATTTCGTGTGAAACGTTGCAAAGAGTTGACATTTCCTACAACATACAACGAATTCTTTCAGACAGATGCTGCCGGTGGTAATGCAGGTAGAATTATACAGAATGTAGAAATACATGAAATCTCACCTTTTCTCTAATACAAATCTGCAATTGACCATCCACCTCTATAACTCTGGCAAACTTCATGTAGCGAGTGTAGTCGAAGTTGTTGCTGATACCCAGATGATGACAGTCTCGGGCGAAATAATCGAATTTATCCACGTCAATGCCGTTACGTTTGTTGGAGACTATCTGAACATTAGAAATTAAAATAGCATATCATCATACATTTTATTTTAGATTTGTTTACATCACACTAATGATAGTATATACACCAAAATATATCTCATGTTTTTTTCATTGGGCTAATTAATTAAAGAAACTACATGTCACAAGTAAGTAGTAATTATGGAGACATTTAAGTTGTGCTGATTTAATTACAATTCAATGTCAATCAAGAGATTAGGCTCGTGTATCCCAGCCCCCTACCTCTAACACACACAAAATTAACCAACCTCGTACAAATAGGCTTTTTCCTTGCCTCTGCCTTTATACTTCCATTCCTGAGAGGAAAAAGCCAACTCATTAAGTGCACGCTGTTTTACAACACCATATAATTAAAAACAGTTTTTGTTAAATGAAGCGTCCACATATTTCATCTACACAGTGGATAATAACAAATGATAACAAGTAGAGCAATCAAAAATTATTATGCATACATTAATTGAATAAATAAATATATTTTATACTTACCCCCTGTAGGTATGTCGTATCCCCAGAAATCTGTTCCTCTATAAACAAAATGTCGTTATCATCCAGCCCAAAACTTCTCAATTTCCCATCTGCTTGCATTAACCGGTTCTCTTGTACCAAATGTCGGAACATTCTCACGGATATTGACTCATGCTGTTGAAGAGAGGCTGAACATTTTATTTTCAGAACAATTTGTGTAACTCTCAGTCTACAATCTACGACTACATGGGACTAAATATTACAGACTTAATATCAAAGTATCACATAGGCTAGTATAATTTCTTCAGGACAAAGTTTGGGAGGACTAAAATACCTTACAGACATAATACCGGCAAGAAATGTTTCAGACAAAGTAAATATATTTAACCAAATATTTCAAAACTAAATATCTCAGAAAAAATATCTAAATATTTATTTTAGTCGACTTTTATTGTTTCTTCTTTCATAGAATATAGCTTCTTTTACTTTTCAATTTGAAAGAGATAAAGCTAAATCTTTTACAACTCGATCGAGTATTTTCTTCTCAATTTAACGTTTTAAGAACATTTATTCAAAAGTTTTCATACCGTCGTTTCCTTCGACGTTTCAACACTTGGAAGAAATTGTTGATCGAAGAAGTGTGACAAAATGCCATGTCCTTATTGAAAAGTAAATATTATTTAAATTAAATACGTAACCCATGAAATGAAATACATTTATGAATGACTATAGCACTTTATTTTTAAATGATTGAAGAATTCTAAAGATACTTTGGAATCTACACACGAATATATGAAAGTAAAATGGTTTACCCAAATCATGACACAGACCGGCTATCTCCACACACAAAATATCTTTGTCAGAAATACCCAGGAATGGCTGGTTTTGTTTTAATGTCCGCACAAACACACCAGCCAAATGACATGTGCTGAAATATTTATAACATTACACACATATAATATATATATACATATTATATATATATATATATATATATATATATATATATATATATATATATATATATATATATTTATATATATATATATATATATATATATATATATATATATATATATATGTATAAATATATATATTTATATATATATATATATATGTATACATATATATATATATATATATATATACACATAGATTAGTAGGTTAGGTGGCAGAATTTTTACATAGTAGCTTATGAGGAAGCATTGAAATAGAGAGAAGCATGCTTCTTAGACTTTCGATTTTTTAAAACATCCTAAAGACCTTATCGTTAAAGTTTCATGCGTTTAACGTACATCAAAATGAGCGTAATTAAATCCTTTATCGATCGGTATTAGTTTTAGCGTATGGCAAAAATTATACGGACAATAAACTTTAAAAAACCTCAAGCTCATTACAGCCGACAAGTTGATTTTTCGATTATTTCCCTTGGTTTAATTTCTACAGTAGAAACAATACTTCGCTATGCGCTCAAAAATCAACGCGCCTATATAGACAAAACGTTTCTCTTTTCGGCAGACCATGCCTGTTTAATGTTTTAATAAAGATTTAATGTGAACAAGCATACAATCCTCAGCAGTATTTTAAAGACCCTAGATGAACTTAAAAAAGTGTAGTGCATCATTTAAATTAACAATAGCCAATGTGTAAACGTACTTTTAGATTTAGGTGTAAGGCTTGGTGAATATTCAGGTGAGATTGTAAATGTTGGAAATAGTGAAAAAAAAAAAGGATGTTATTGATAGTGTTTTGGTAGCTGTAAAGCTGTGAGTGTAAGTGTACGGGTCGATGTATGGGTATTACGTAATGCGATAAGTATGCGTGTGGGTGCGGGAAAGTCGCGGATTTGTGTGTATTTTTTATGAACTTAAAACTGTATTAAATTTCCGTTTGTCTATTACATAAGGTAAAAACGAATTGTAAAAAAAGATGAAAACGAAAGTTGACGAAATAATGTGTGTACTTAAAATGTAGGTGATGGTGTGGGTACACATAATGCGATAAGTGTGCGGACGGGGGGGTGTGAGGGAAAAGTCACGTAGTTGTGTGTATTTATTATAAACGTTACTATATTATATTATTTCCATATGTATATTATATGAAGGTTAGATAAATGCGATAAGTATGTGTGGGGATGCGGGAAAGTCTCGAAGTCGTGCGTATTTAACTGTATTAAATTATGTCCGTATATATAAAACATCAAAAGTCTTTAAAAATAATTTAAATGAGTTTAAAGAACCCACATAAATAGAAGTGTCACGCTTAAAATATAAATCGATATTTTAGTATCTAAGAGAGTATGTTTGATAATATAGGTACCAGAGATACTTATGTCCATACAATTTGTTTGATCACATTTATACATCAGGAGGTTATTTTGTTTTACATAGGGGTAAAAAGTTATTTCATTTTCATGCGTGTTTAAAGGGGGTGGGTTATAGAGCGATGATAATTTCGACGTTTATCGCAAAATATGGAAAATTTAGGTGGGGTGAATTGGTAAGGTTAACATCATGGGGTGATATTTTAAAATGAAGAATTTTAATATAATCTACACAAAAGACCGCTCCTATACACATGCGACTATATTTTTTTCAAAATCTATTTAAAGCTTTACTTACCAAAAGGGTGTAGGCGGCTGCGAGTATCCGTACCACATTATCCTCTTGTATCCCAAGGTAATTGAAACATATGTATTATTTAGTATGTCCTATTTGTTTAAACATAAACACACACGGAAAAGAAGATGTGAGTCCGAATAACTTTAATTCAATTCATCTGAACGCTAACACTGATTACCTAAATGAAAGAAATGGCCAAGATGAATTACTTAAAATGCCCAAATAATATTCATTTAAGAGCACGAACTTTTATCACAGCACTTAAACAAAATATCCGGAAAACAGGGTCCAGCGTATACAATCATGTGGTTTTAAATTAAGCCATATGATTGGTCACTATAAAAAAAAAACAATCTTTAAAATGAAGGCACTATTAGTTATATTTAAAACCAATGGATAGTTCGTTTTTTCTCAATATGGGTGGAGCTTCCAATTTTGACTGAAATAGTAGAACCCGATCGCAAAATTAGCCCGGCGCATTACCTGTTTAACACAAGTCCGATTGGTCGCCTTTCATCTTCGCACCTTTTTCGTCATACAACCCCTCGCCCCCCCCCCCCCCGTTACGCACAGAGGGCACCCTTTAACAAATCTTGCTAGACGCTTGTCTCTGACTTACATAACATTCGTCTGATACGCTTCAGCAGGTTACACGCTTGGTTTTTTAATCTTGAGTTCAAGGACAGGTCCGGGTAGGGGTTGGGGAAAGAAGGGAGTGGGGATTATCTTACTTAACGAGATACTGATAGTGTTTTAAAACAAATATATTCAGTGGCAGCATTGGTACAGTCGAATTCACAAATTATAAATTACTGAAATGTAGAAAATAAAACAACTAAATAGCGGGTCGGCTCATATAATGTCTCTTCGTAGAGACATTAAAAAACATCACGCAGCTTAGCCACCACCCTCATCCCCACCTGTCAGGTGAGCTGTGGTTCACCCCGAATAATTAAAATAGAAGTGACGGCTATAAGGGGCAGATAAATCAGTTTAGTTTTCCAAACATAGAACTCTAACCCCCACCCCCCTCTTTTCTTTACTATACGATCGAATTTGAAAAGAACATGGGAGGAAGGTCAAGGGGTGGGGGGGGGGGGGGGGGGCTAGGCGTACGTAGGAAGGTTTTGAAAAAGTAATTCAGCACAAATTGAGGCTGGTATGTCGTTGTATATTAATCTTACCAGGTTGGCGGCCCACCTTTAGTGTAAAATAAACACGTGGGAAGCTGACCACACTATCTGTGGTCATTTAAACGATTGTAGAAAAAAAAGTCACAGGAAAAAAGTCACAAACATATATTTGAATGGAATTTGTTAATTTTTTTCTGAATTAAATATTCAGAGAGTGCATATTAACTTAGGATTAATAAAATGCAATTTAATATGTGTAGGTTATATACGCATGGTAATTTTTATAATTCAGCTGAAAATATTTAGTATGAAGTATGTAGATTGTAATTATTTTAAACATAATATTAATGGCGTTTATTAGAATGTTACAAGTTCATCTGACTTGCTGCGCTCAACTCATCGCAACAATAGTTATGATTAGTTCAACCACCTTTACTGGTAAACGGAAAAAAAGTCACAGGAAAAAAAACACAGAAAAAAAGTCACAGTTTTTGCTAGGAAAAAAAGTCACAGAAAAAAAGTCACAGTGGAAAAATTTTATCGGAAAAAAAGTCACAGAAATAAAGTCACAGAAAAAAAGTCACAAAAATGTTTTTAGAAATATTTTGATTTATTTGTTAAGAATTGTCAAATTTTGTATGTTTATTGTTGTGGGTTGTATTTTTTGATAGAATACATTATTTATAGACGTTAAAAGCAGTATGGTGTATAACAATTGTAAGTGAAAATACTCTAATATAAGTTACACAACAATCTCAACACTTTTGTTATGTATTTAGTTAAATACGCGGTAGAAAAGTTAATTATAAAAGAAATTTAGGCAAATTTTACCGTAGGCTATTCTTTGGTCGGCCTCTCCTCAGTAGGCATTGTAAGAACATACTTTGTATTGTTGACGTTATGCGTCATCGACAGCCTTTCAACGTTGTCGGCTTTCTGTTTTGATCCTAAGTTTTGTTATGTAATGAGCGTGATAAATGTGGACAGTAAAGGTGGTTGAACTAAACATAGCTATTGTTGCCATGAGTTGAGGGCAGCAAGTCAGATGAAATTACCATTTCACGGTAATTTAAAGTTGGTATTTTAAAAAAACACGATGAAAACAGTGGACTTTGGAGCATTCTATTAAATGCTAATAATCTTAAGTTTAACATAATTACAATCTACACACTTCAGATTAAATATTTTTAGATGAATTATAAAAATTACTATTCGTATACAGCATACACACATTACATTTAATCAATCCTAAGTTAATTTGCACTCTCCAAATATGTAATTCACAAAAGTATTAACAAATATCATGCAAATATATATTTGTGACTTTTTTTCCTGTGACTTTTTTTCCTGTGACTTTTTTCCTGTGACTTTTTTTCTTTGTTTTTTTTTCCTGTGTTTTTTTTTTCCTGTGACTTTTTTTCCTACAATCCCTTTACTGCCCACATTTATAACGCTCATTACATAACAAAGCGTAGGATCAAAACAGAAAGCCGAAAAAATTCAAAGGCTGTCATTGACACCAAACGCCAACAACACACAATATGTTCGGACAAGGCCGACTGAGGACATATGTGCTTCGCCAGGTCTTCTAAACTATAAATGTATGTAATGTGCGTGCTAAATGTGGGCAGTACCTATTGTTGTGATGAGATGAGGGCAGCAAGTCACATTAACTACGTATAAAAAACTGTATGATATATTATATTTATAAAACACTAGCTGACCCGCGACATAGCATACGCCGCTCTTTAGCTTAATTCCTATTTTTTCAGTTATTCATAATTTGTAAATACGAAACTACCAAAGCTGCGACTGAAAATTTTTTGCTTAAAAACACTATTAGTAGCTAGTGAAGGACATTTATCCTCACCCTCACTTTCCAATCCTCTACCCCCCCCCCCCCACACACACACACTCCGTAAAAGCAGCCGAAAAGGAAAAGAGCAAGCAGAATATGTATTATCTCCCCTTAGTTTCCAATTTTTTAAAAACTGAATTATCTGCCCTTACTAGCCGTCCCTTTCTTTAGACATCACGCAACAATAGTTATGCTTAGTTCAACCACCTTTACCGCCCAAATTTATCACGCTTATTACATAACAAAACTTAGGATCACAACAGAAAGCCGACAAGGTTCAAAGGATCCTTGACACAAAACGTTAACAACACAAAAAATGCCTACTGAGGAGAGGCCGACCAGGGAATAGCCTACGGCAAAACTTAGGCAAAACACGGTGTGCCTAAATTTCTTTTATAATTAACTTTTCTACGTCGTATTTAATTAAATACGTAACAAAAGTTGAGATTGTTGTATGAATTATCTTACAGTATTTTTACTTACAATTGATACAACCATAATGCTTGTAACGTCTATAAATAATTTATGCTATCAAAAAATACAACCCATATATTTTCTATATAAATTATATAAATTTCACTTTGTTCCCAAGAGATGCCTGGAAGAAACTCTGCTTTCAACTATAACCTGTTTGAATTGTGTAAGATTCGACTTGTTCCTCGCTCTACAGCCCCCCCCCCCCCTTCAGAAATCCTTTATTCCTAACAAAACCTGACTATTTTTTGTGTTTGTTTCTGTGAGTATTTTCCCGTTCAACTCGTTCAACCCCCCCCCCCTACCTCGCCTCACAACCCACAATAAAATCCCCATGCCCACAAGCCATCCAATCCTTATCTTCCCCCCCCCCCCGCCCCCCCCCCCCACCCACAGCAACGTTGCATGTTTTTTTATCTTACTACAGCTTCTCGACTCTCCACCTAGCGGCCCACGTTTTGGACACACGTGGGGCGTGGGCGAGGTTATCTGAACATACAATCCACTGTATGACGTGGTCATTTAAACAGTTGAACTCAGCTTTATCTGCCCCATGTTTCTTAGGTTTAATACATTTTTATATAATAATTTTACTAACTTTTAATTCGCGTGAGGTGGTGCGGGTGTTATCGTCCTTAACGAGCTACTGACAGTGTTTTAAAGCAAATATATTCAGTGGCAGCATTGGTACTGTCGAATTCACAAATTATGAATTACTGAAAAGTAGAAAATATGTATGACACGCCGGGGGAGAGGAGGGAAAGGGATGAGCGGTCAAACAATTACAAAAATTGTACTCTAATTTTACTAACTTTTAATTCGCGTGAGGTGGTGCGGGTGTTATCGTCCTTAACGAGCTACTGACAGTGTTTTAAAGCAAATATATTATATATATTATATATAAATGGTCGGCGTGGCTAGGAGCGAGGTCAGGGAGGGGAGGGGGGTGGACGGACACACAATTGCCAAAAAACACAATATGGTTGGACAAAGCCGACAGAGGAGAAGCCAACCAAGGAAAGGCAAAACACAAGCAAACACAATGATTAGCTCCAATTTAATTAGACTTTCTACGGGGGGAGGGAGAGAGGGGAAGGATTAGACGTTCCACAGGGGGGAGAGGGGAGGGTTTAGACCCGTCCCAACAAGTATGCTGCAAGATTCACGTTGTTTCACGTTCCGCTTGAGTGAAGCATCGGATAAAAATCAAAACAGCCCCCCCCCCCACAGCCCCCCCCCCACACACACACACACAGACACCTATCCACCACAATTCCCTCACCCTATAGACTAAATGATGGACTTTTGCGGGGGTGGGGGAAAAGTTGGGGCAGAGGGGGTTTAGGTTTTCACCAGAGTCCATTGCGACCACAGCTCACCAGACAATGTGGGGGTGGGGTGGGGGTGGTAGTGATAGTGATAGAGAGAAAGAGAGGGGACTGCAAGGAGGCGCTTGCAGCTTGTTTTCTAACGGATCCCAGAAGAGAATTATATATATACGAGCCGGCCCGCGGCATAACATACGCCGCTATTTAGTTGTTTCTAATTTTCAATAATTCATAATTTGTGAATTCGACAGTACCAACGCTGACACTGAAAATATTTCTTTAAAACACTATAAGTAGCTCGTTAAGGACCATAACCCCCCCCCCCTTCCTTCCCTCCTCCCCCCCCCTACGTTTAAAATCGTTGGCTCTGCTTGTAAACATTTAGAGTGAACACAGCTCACTAAAACCATGTAGGGGTGGGGAGGTAGGGAGAGCGTTTGCAGCTTGTTTTCTAACGGCTCAAAGAAGAGAATTATATTTATAGATAGATAGATAGATAGATTATTTAAATAACTATAAAGAAAAGTTCTACGGGGGGGGGGGGAGGGAGAGAGAGGGGGATTAACGTTCTACCGGATGGAGGGAAGGGATTATACGATCTACGGGGGGGAGCGAGAGAGGGGAGAGATTAGACATTCTACCGGATGGAGGGAAGGGATTAGACGTTCTACGGGGGGGGGGGGGGGGAGGGGAGGGTTTAGACGTTCTTCGGGGGGAGGGAGGAGAGGGACTAGACGTTCTACGGGGGAGGGAGAGAGGGGAGGGAATAGACGTTCTATGGGGAGAGGGGGGGGGGAGAGGGTGAGGGAGAGAGGGGAGGGTTTAGACGTTTTACCACACTATTATGTGGTCATTCAAACAGTTCTAGTCTGAAAAACTCAATGGGATGGGGCGGGGAAAGAAACATCCCCTCTCCACGATTCCTCACTTATGGCCAAATCGGGGGGAGGGGAGGTGGGGTGCGTGGGGGAAATCGTCATGGGAAGGGGTGCAGAGCGGGAAATGTTTTAGACATTGCTCCCCACTCCATTTATGATCGACCTTCACCGAAAGCGTGCCATATTTCACATGTGGGAGAAAAGTCTAAGCCCACATGTAGGCAGACGCCATACTCACCGACATTTTCTTTTGTGGGATTAGTACATCAATCGCTACAAAACCCACATACATCATGCTTCGACGGCAATACGATTTATTGTGCGTTAATCACCTTATCAGCCCACCCCATACCCCCTCACACCCTCCCCCCCCCGTCTACCTGACCCCACCCAAAAAAATGACGTCACACCACAGCCTACAACCTTCTCAAAATTGCAGTTGAATTTCTCTTAAAACATCGATATTTTTCCAAAATCTTGCCTGAACTTTGTCTATATAGACTATTTTAAACAATTCGTATTACAATTTATTAAAACATTTTTCTAAAACCCAAAATAACGTCTAAAATTAGATTTCAAAGATGGCTATTTTATAATGCAAAAGTGTGACGTCGCACCATCTGAACCCCCCCCCCCCTTCCCCTCATCACGCACCGTCACAAAATTACGGACTCCCCTCCCCTACGACTATGACGTCATTTATGGACGACCCCTAATACTTTATCTACATAAAGTGGTAAGTTCTGCTCTGCAAACCCCCCCCCCTCCCCCTTCCCTTGACGATTTAATTTGACTCTTCCCGTTAGGGAAAATGCTTACACATTTGGAGGGTCGAGAAGCTGTAGTAAGATTAAAACATAGAACGTAGCTGGGGGGTGGGGGGCGGTAGGGTGATAAGGGTTGGATGGCTTGTGGGTATGGGGTAAAAATTATTGAAATGTACATCACTAAGAGGAAGAATTTGCACACATTATTTTCGTGTAATGTTTTACTTACACAGGCTACACTACACGACTCCCCCCCC